>NC_133312.1:21250311-21330373 GCF_012295235.1 Primulina huaijiensis
TTTTTTTTTATCATGTTAACAGTGTATTTGCAATTGTAGTAATGTAATTTGCATGTTTTATTTTTCAAGTTTTGGTTTCTTTTTAAACCGGAGTTTGTCGATTTTACTTCCAAATAATATTATAATAAAATCACGACACATATGTTTGAAAGTTTTCTTCGAAAAATCTATGTCAACATCCACATTCGCAAAAAAATCAATAAATGAAAAATTACAAATTACACAACTACAAATGTAGATTAAATGAGTAAAAATGAAAATTTTTCTGACCATCACCAAAAATGATACACACACACACACTCTTATATTAAGCTTGCTATTGCTCAAATTGGCCAGTTTCCTCCCGGTACCAGGTAACACCCCCAAACACGTGTCTCCGCAACCACAACACAGCCCAGGGCCAATACCACGTGGGATGTGCTCTCCTCTCCACCGCACCCCTAGCTTCCGGTTGCACCGCTGTTTCTTCGTCTCTTCGTATCCCTCGTCCTCCTTTGTTTTCCTTTGCTTGTTTCTCGTTTTCTCCCTACTGAAGCGAACAGATCCCAGCAAAAAAAGGCCTGCTTGATGTGTTTTCTGCGTCCTTCTTCTTCTAGCTTTCCGGCGTCGCCTCTGCTGCGTTGCTTTCCCCCTTGTCTAGACTGGTAAGATTCTATTGTGTTTGATTTTTCCCATTTTCCTCACGATATTATCTTGAAATCTTGGGTTTGTTCTTCTTCTTCTATTGTTTTGTTTTTCTGTTTTTTAGAGTTACTCCGCCTTTGGTTGGGTCGCTTCCTTGTTCTGTTTCTCATTCGTTTGCTTGCTCTCTTTGACATTGTTCCTTGCCTCGGTTTTTGTCTTTCCCCCATTGCAGCGGGCAAGGTCCAGAAAAAAAGGGTTGGCCGGTTCGTCGTCGGCGGTCTTCTTCTTCTTTCAGCTCCTCACTTCTCGTTCTTATCTCTGCTTTCTGTCTTTCTTCCCTCTCGCCATTGGTAAGATCCTACAGCTTTTCCGATGTCTCCTCCTTTTTCAAAAAATTTCTTATCCCTGGATTTTATGTTTCCACCTCAGCTATCTTGCTCTTTTAGATTTTCTTCCGCATGTTCTTGCCTTGTTCTTCTCTGGAATTTCAGAAACCTTGACATGAATACTAAATAACTATCTGGTGAAAATAACACAATGTATGCTGGATCATTTGTTGGTGACCTAAAAAAATTTCATGAGCTCACTGATAGTTTGATTAGATTGTTGAAAAATGTATGACTAATTTGTGCGAAATAACTGAGCTAATATAGAAATAGTAAAAAAAACATTTATTGCGCTCAGTTACATAACATTTATACGATAAATAAAAAATTGCAGTATTTTATTTTATATAGATGTGTCTGTGTGAAGAGGAGGAACAAAGATAGTTTCTAATTATTTATTCTACGTCTTCACATACACCTCAAAAGTCACTAACACTACTGATGGAATAAAAAAAACTAGGTGCAGAGCTTTACAAGCAAAGATAACACCCTCTACAAAGCAACTAGGAAAAAAACAGCATAAAGTAGCCTTGATCTCTAAATGTAAGATGCCACGTTGTCCCCAAAGGATTTATTTGTTGAAACTTAAAATAGGAAACTAGGCTTTTCGTTCAAGCAAATATTTTTTTTGTTTAATCTACTCCTAACTTGTAGTTAGTCGTTTTGTTTTGCTAACACACATGCTTCCATGGTTTGCTCAACTTCACCTGCCAACATTTAGTCACCTTTTTTTATAATCCTAGAAATGATTTGCACGAAATACTTTACGTCTTACAACTTGCTACTTCTTCTATATAGTTTAGCATTTTAGTTTTCCTTTAATTTTTTTAAAATTGGCTACTACTTTTCCTCTAGAATAAGTGGTATGATAATGTTCTATTTTGTTTTAGAAAAAAGAAATCTCTTGTATGTTAAACAAATTTGGAATAAAATATTGAAACAAAAAATGTGTGCTCATGTTATAAATGATTTAGTATTACGGGTCATTCGTTTGATGTCATTAAATCTCCAAACACTTTTAATGTCTCCCTGGCCTACATTTGCGAGCCGCACGAATATGGCACACTCAGTGTTATAGTTTGTCCCATTTTACATTACGATTGTTATTCAACCAATAAAATATGGTTTTCGCTATTTTCCACAGTATTAGTCGGCTGAGGCACTTGCTTTTTCAACTGTAGTCAATATTATATAGTAGATTCTGCATTGGGTCCAGAAGTATTGACATTTTATATTTAGCTACTTGACATTTTATGGTTAGCTAAAAGCACTGGCTTCCGTTTATTGATTGTGAAAAAAGCTAAATGTTGTGAATTGCTTTCTTCATATTGGGTATCTTCTTTGCAATGATTTGAAATAATATAATTGGATATCGTCAATGCTACTCTTTACAATTGCTTAAGACTTATATAATTTGTCGTCGTTTAATGTTCTAAATGGCAGCTTGTCTTTTCATGGTACTTGGTTTTTCCTCTCAGGTTCAAGTCAGCAGTCAGGGACAAGGGTCGACCTAGGATTGTAATAATGGGTGAACGACATCGCATTTTGTACTTTCTGGGTGTACACTTTTGGAAAACCTAATGTAAATATTATGTACATTATGATGTGATTATGTTAATTTGTGAAATATGGTGTGATACATACAATTCGTTGATATTTTATTTACATAAATATGTAAATATCTTAAACTTAAAAAAAAACAAATACAACATAGTTGCTGAATTACCTCCTCACAAATTTGCATCTCAGTATCCTATATTTTTTTTGTATCATATTTTAAAAATGCCAAGCGTTTCAAAAACTTTCAATAATTTTTGTTATATATAAAATTCTCAATAAATATACATTAACTTTTGTAACATATTTATCTTTTACGTAAGTGAACATTAAATTGCTTAGTTAGATAAAATAATTTTATTTTACGATATTTTTTCCCATCAATTTTCTCTCTCTTTAAAAAACTTCATTTTTCGCAATTATATAACTTTAATATCTTTTTCTCTTTATTTATAATTTAATACTTTTACATTATTTATTTAAAAAATTTATTCAAGGCTATAGTTTTTTGTTCAACATTTCCATCTCCCTATCTAACATTAACCTTATGACACACTTCCAATCTTATATAGATTCCTACAAAATATACACAAGTTTTTTCCGTAATATATTTGAATCTTCAATATATCATGTCATGTATTTTTAAAGTTTGCAATTTACATCAGTTTTATAAAAAGTATAAACGTCTACTTTCTTAAACATAAATTCGTATTATATACATCCATATACAGGAAAATAAAATAAATATACAACTTTTTTGTATTCTTTTGCTTCTATATTAAACAATTTATCCTCTATGCTATATGATTCCCAATTCAGCGCAATAATTATCCTAATTCTCAAAATAATCGCCGTTTTGTATCATTTTTTATTTAAAGTGACGAAGACAAACTATAGGATCGCATATTCGAGCTATTTTACTTTCTTTTATATTTTGAAAATAAACTTATTTTATTCCTATTAATATAACATTAGCATTAATGTTATATTTCATAGCATTATATTCGTTGTCGTCAACATCACTGTGGTAAATAAAATTTATTTCGAAAATATTAAAGGTATTATACCTAATTTAATTTTTTTTATTAGTCTCTCGTTATATTCATCTATTTCACTGTCTTAAGAAGTATATTAACTCTTATATCTACATATATTAGAAACTCAAGGTTACAAACTTCGTAAATATGTCAATTGACTTCTAAAAAACAAACGTTATGCCTGCTGAAATCCTATCGACATTAATAATTAACAAGTTTTCATTTTCTTTGATTACACTAAGATTCTAAGTGTTCTTACTGATTTTTTAACAGTACATATTACAATTATTATTTACGTTAAAGTTACCGATTTCATAAATCCATTAGAGTAAAAAATATCGTTAGGTATGACACCCTTACAAACACCACAATTATTTAAATATGAATACTCTATTTTCGAATTTAAAATAACTTATTTATAAAGTTGATCCCTCATTAGATTTTAAGATGATTAAATATTTTATATTCAATTTGAGACATATTATTAAACTTCTTCAACTTGAACACCAACTCAATCTTTTTTCCTAACTATTATCACTTTCATAAACTCCATATTTTTCCATATTTTTTACTTTGTTGAACACATGATCAATTTAAAATACTAATCATATGAACACAAATATAAAAAAAATAAAAAATTATTATACTCATAATATTTACATCTTTTTAAATTACATTTTTATATAACTCCTACGTAAATATAAATGCTTCATTAATTATTCTAAAAAAAATATATAAATACTCAACGTTAGACGACAAAGCAAGACACCTAAGGTGCCCTACCTAGTGTGTATATACACACACACACACACACTATATATACACACACATTGCTTCCCTCGCACAAACTTCCATTGTACCGTAAACTTTCCGTGTGTGACATGCCGGGCGGTAGCTCTTCCAAACAACCACATTCTTCCTTCTCAGCCCAATCCCACCACCGAAAATCCCGTTGGGAATCATCCTCTTCGACGGCTGCCGCCTCCGCCGACCGCAAAGCCTCCACGGCTCCTAAATCAAAACCTTCTTCTAATCCTACCGCCGCTGCCGCCTCCGCCATTCCTAGTAGTAAAGATGCAAACAGAAAGCCTTCAACCCAACAGTCCATTCCCAGGCCGGAAAACCCATCTCCGAGGCCCGATAATCCGAACTCTTTATCAGGGCAAAGGTCAGTTTTCCCTTTCAACGAACCACCTCCGCCCCCATCTTATGGATTCCACATGCTCGACCGCCGGAGCATAGTTCTTGCTGATGGCTCTGTACGATCTTACTTCGCTTTGCCCCCTGATTACCAGAACTTTACGCCTATGCCAGGATTGGGTTTTCGTCCTCAATTTCGTGGGCCGCACGAGTTTGGGTTTGATAGGCCTCCGTTCCCTATAACACCTGAATTTCCTGTTTCCAATGCATGGGCAAGGGTTCCAAAGTTTTGGAATCCAGGGCCCGAGAGTTCGTTGAAACGTAAGTTTGGGGAAGATGAGAGGGGAGCTATCGATGATGGGTTCGAGCGTCAAAGACAACAGCTTTTACAGTATGGAAATGTGAATGGTCCAGGACCTAGTTCTGGGTATAATTTTGGGAGAGGTGAGGAGATGAGAGCCTCTAAGAATCCGAAGACTCTCGAGGGGAATGCGAGTAAGCTTAAGCATAGCGAGGTTGACCATAATGCCTTAAAGAAGGCGTTTTTCCATTTCTTGAAGTTGATTTTCGAAACTGCAAGTCAGAAAAAGAGTTATTTGGGGGATGGAAAACAAGGGTCTCTTCGATGTCTTGCTTGCAGCAGGTCTGATGGTGATCAATATTTCAGATTTCATTATACAATACATTTTTCCAGCGTTTTCTTTGTCACGATGGTTATTTGTGTTGCACAGGCTTTGTTGTGAGTTGAGTGTTTGCAAATACATGTGCTTAGGTCTTGATAATTTGCTTAATCCCCGCAACTAATGGGATTCAGGTAAGCAGCCGTGAACAATTTTTGTAGTAATAAATTAAATTTTTCTGTAGGAACTATGGGGTATTATTGGTTTCATTTGCGGCACTTTAGGAGGTAAATTCTCTGAACATGTGTTTTCGGTATGAAAATATAATATTCATTGCCGGTACGGGCACATCAGTAAAGTAGCAATTAAATTATTCTGTTGGAACTATGGGATGTTTTTGGTTTCATTTAAGGCACTTTAGGAGATAAATTCTCTGAAAATGTATTTTGGGTATGAAAATATATATTCATTACCGTTACGGGCACATTTATCGTGTCCAGTCATTCTTATTTGTCCTAACTTGTTAGAGGAAAATTTAAAAGGCCGAAGCGGGTTCTACTGGTTCTCTTTTATATATAACGGTCAAATAGGTAAATATGGATAATGTTTTTGGCAACTCATAATTGGGATATTCTATAAGGTATCTTATCATTGTAATACAACACACATAAACATGTATATATATGCGTGTGTGTGTATACATATATATAACTTTATAGATAGTTATGAGATGGTTTTCTCGGGAAAAAATATATGCGATACCAAATGGTAATCCATAGTCTCTTGCTTTATGTAAAATTTAGATTCAGATGCTTTTATGGGTATAACCACATTGGGTAATGATAATTTCTTCTTACCAAGTTTTATCTTTTTTTCTGCCTGCTCCTTTTCCATTCCATGTTATGTTGTTCCTTCCACAGTTTTTATGCCCAATACACTCGATTGTCCATTTCTCGCCCAACCCTTTAGAACTTCTTAGAATTTTGGAAATAAGCAGCTTGCCATTTTCTTCCAGCCATTATCTTGCAGTTCTAGTGAACCGTGATAGGAAATATTTAGATTAAAATATCGCAGTATATTTAAATATTTTAGGAAATCTATTGGGTTAATTTAGGTATAAAGAAAACGATGGTACCACACAAAATATATTTTCACGTTTCATGTAGAAACTAAGGTTATATAGCAGGAAGGTTTATCACAACAGAA
Source organism: Primulina huaijiensis (assembly GCF_012295235.1). Classification (NCBI taxonomy): domain Eukaryota; kingdom Viridiplantae; phylum Streptophyta; class Magnoliopsida; order Lamiales; family Gesneriaceae; genus Primulina; species Primulina huaijiensis. Next base: position 21,256,882 of record NC_133312.1, read on the forward strand.
ATGTTGCTTAACATGATGCATCGTTATTACTCGTTTTGAATACTTTACATCCACAGAAATACATTGGAAATTATTGTGTGGTTTTGTTAGTGTTGGCGGAGTTGATAGCCTGATGGTAGGTGATATGATTATGATGAAGGTCTACACCTCAACTGGGGTGCAATAATTATGCACTTGGCTTGATATGAAATGTCCTCAATTCGACTGTCCTCATTAGCTTTACTAGAATAAATCAATGAGCAGTCAGCATTGACTTTCACATATGGTCTTGTTGAAATTGCTTCTGATTCTCGTTTATGAAGGGTAAGATCAAGAAGAGACAGTAGATTGTGTAGAAACTAAAACAGCTATGATAGGCTTTAAGTACTGCTTTGGTTAGCGAATAAAAATTACTAAATGATTAAGGCTACAAAAAATAGATACAAGAGTTAACTCTTGAGCCCATCCTACCATAATCAACCGCCTCTAATTGGTTAGAATAAGTGAACCTAGCCCAGAGCCTAATGAAGTCTATCTTGAACTTTAATTTCACTGTTCTACTTTGAATTTCCAAACATAACCTTTTTCCCACATTTTGCCTTTCTTGCAATCGTCAATTCCACAATCTTCAATTTATTCTTATTTCCATCCCATTGGTGAATATCAAAACACGTGAGTGACCCTCCATTAATTTTCGTTGATCTTGGTCGGGATCAGATTAGATGTGAATTGGTTTTAGCTTTATATGAATTTTCAAGTTTTATACTTTTGCTGCAGAACATTTGTCTATCTACAGCGGTTCTCGTTACAATCATTTTGATCTGTTATGTTTCTAGTTATCGGTAGCTTTAAGCCTTTAATAGCTAAAGTACTGGACTGGAACTGTGTTATGTGGATTATTGATTATTAATTTTCATATATGCGGTTGATGCTTGCCATAATAGATTGCAGAATTTTGAGTACATTCACTCTAACATGAATGAAGCACAATATGTGTTTTCTTAACCAAAAAAAAGCGAAGACTAACAGTTTTCTTGAAATTCTTGTTTATTTTTCTGGATCCTTTACACGTCCAATTTTCTTCTAATTGTTTGGCCGCCGATATTTTATTTTCTTTGTTTTTTCTCTTTTTGGTTGTGTTATTTAGAAGGCTTGTGCTGGCTTTGCAGGAGTTTATTTATCTGATTTTTTGGTCTCAGTAGATGTCCTATTGCTGCATTTGCAGATGGCAAGATTTGGCATATTGGGTGGTTTTAAATTTGATATTAGTTTTGTTGACATCATAATTGATTTCCTGTCCACACTCATCTCACAATGTAGCCTGTGATGTGGAGACCTTGAAACGTGTTATGTATATAGGATTTGTGGGTATGTCAATTTTGATAGTTCTTGGCTACAACTGATGTACTTAAATTTTTTGCTTTGGATACATACAGAAGGTGGGAAAGTTTTGCGATATGCTACTTTCTTTACTCAAAAATCTCTTCTTTGTCTTTTTTTGTTTAACTGCTTAATTTCAAAATATTAAGTCCGCATTTAATTTATAGAAGATTATCTTCTACATAATTCTGAAATTAAGATGGAATAGTAAAACACAAAAAGATTGGAAATTTATGTTTCCAAAACTAGAGCAAATCCTTAGGAATTGAAAATTTTAAGGAATATGTTGTTCGTGACCTAGAAGTCTGTGATGGGGAGGCCTTGAAACATGTTATTTACATGGTATTTGTTGGTACGTTGATTCTGATAGACATGGACTAGAATGGATGTAGTTAACTTATTGAGCTTTGAATAGATATAGAACGTAGGGAAGTTTTGTGATATATTACTCTCTTCGCTTCAAAGTATTGTCTTGTTTCTCTTATTTAAACTGCATAATTTTAAAAGATGAAGTTGTCATATAATTTATACGAAGATCACCTTGAACATAATTCCAAAATTAAGATGGAACAGTAAAATACTAATGTATCGGAGATTATGCTACCAAAGTGAGAGTGAACCATTGGGAATTGAAATGTGAGTACCCAAGAAGTTAAATTTGTTAAGACTCCAACTTTGATAAGAAGAGACTAAAATTGATGGCTGAAATTTTTCTATATCTTTTAAAATGTCATCTGTGTGATTGAGAATTCCGTGCTAGTACTTCTACTTTGACTTATTCTGGCAAATGTGCACCTTATGTGAATATATGAGTCAAATGTAGTAATTTATGTTCGCATGCTTTTGAACGTCATTGAGATTTGCTGATGATCTTCTGTGATTCTTGTGAAATATCATTAGGGCATATGACCTCAGTTCATGCAATGAGTAAAGTCTCATAGTTGAATAGGCTCACAATCAGGTCTGGCTATTTTTTTCTAGGTTTGACCAATTGGTATTGCACAATACCTTTTAAGATTTTTACCTTTTAATAACCAAGTTTATAAGCTGTGCTTGGATAGGTAAATGCCTTATATCCCTGATTTTAACGATTCAGTTTTTCCACATCTTTCCCTTAGATTTATCCTTCTAACTTTACTGGATATATGGTAGGTTTATGTAGTGGCAACCCACAGCTTCTAGAAATCATGTTGTCTGTGGATGGAATGATTAGAATTTAAGATAAGAACTTTACAATGAATTTTAAATGACTTTATTGTTGATGGATTTGAAATTCATTATATTAATTGATATAAGAAATGGTAGGGGAATAGTTTGAATTTCATTGTACTAAAAGCAATCCAAACAATTGTAATCAATTTATATATTTAGTTTCAAATCTCTGAATCTGAAGTATGTTAAATTTTCATACCGGTCTTAATTGTTTGTGCAAGTCTATTAGTACCTAGTTGGCGCACTGATTTTGTGCCAAGTTCTAAGGTCTCTTGGAAGCTGATTGGTGCATTAGCAAGTATCATAGCCAATAATTAATCCTGCAAATGGAAATAATTTACGTCATCTATTGATATAGATGATTGGATGACTCTATAAAGTAAGTATATCTAAGTTGAGACATTTTCAGAGACATCTATATTGGTCAGATGTTATCCAACATATCCAACGCTGAGAAATAATTTTCTTTGTAGTTACCTATCTATCAATATTAATTTCGCTTGTTGATTAGTTGACTATTGAAACCAATGAATCCTTCATGATTCGAGTTCTGTCAGAAAATTAGCTATAGTTATATATTGTAATCTCATTATTGTGCAAAATTGTCTCTGTGTCTGAGAACTTCAACACGGTTTTGGCGTGAAAATTCAGGGCTTCAAAAGATTTTCAAGATATGCATAGCCTTATCATGCATGCATACAACTCGGACACGGCTGAATCAATTGTGGATCACCTGGCCTTTCACAAGGCTTTGTGCATTCTTATGGGCTGGAACTATTTAACGCCTCCTGATAACGCGAAAGCCTATCAGAAATTGTCTTCTGATGTTGCTGAGGCAAACCAGGATGATCTAATTATGTGGCCGCCTTCAGTGTTAATTCATAATACCATCACTGGAAAAGGTAGAGATGGACGTTTGGAAGGTTTAGGAAACAAGGCAATGGATAGTATTCTTAGAGGTATCATGCACCATTCTTTTTAATGTTTTTCCTATTATTGCGAGATGTTCTTTCAGATTGTCTGGCAATCTTGAATGGCTGCACCAGTAAAGCATTTTTGTTTTATAGCATCCACTAGGTTTTTGTGCCCTTCTAGATTCTTAATGGCACATCCTCTGCAGTTTGAAATTTCACTTGTTGTTTGCTTCTCATAATGAATTTGTTGGTTTCATTATTCCCTTTTAATATTATGAATTTTACTCCCGCAACCGACTGTCAATGTTTTAGTGACAGATGACTGGTGTGCTGTTGTAATTGTTATAATATTTTTTGTCTATTTATTTTCTTTTATCAGGCAACAGCTTTTCTTTGCATTTGGTATATTCCTTCCTATATGCTATAGAATAGATTTTTCAGTTGGGGCCGGGTCTATCTTAAGTTTCTCCAGGCTAATTGGTCAGTGATTTGAATGGAATGTGGTATAATTTTTATATGTTATAGTGATACCGTTTGACCTAATGAAGTTACAGATGCCCTCTATGATATATCAGCTCTACCCTCTAAATTGTGTGATTCTTTATCACTGCAAGAGGGTGTTTGACTAATGATCACAGGCGTCCTACTTTAATTGTACCCTTATTTTTTACGATTTTTTATACTTGGGCCGTTGATCTATTTTTGTAACCGAGTATAATATCGCTTAAAACAGCATATCACCTAGGTTCTGAAGCTCTTCATTAAGTGCGTCGTATTGTTTTTCACATCCACTATATATATTTGCTGGATCAGTGTGCTTGATAGATTTTACTTTATGATGCAATTTGATGATTAAATTTTCTTATGGAAAAAAGTTGAAGCTCATGACATCCATGCAGCAACTATGCATTCTATATTCAAATAAGAAGTTATTTGCCTTTTTGTTTGGTGGAATTTGTCTATTATTTTAAGAACGTGACAGATAAACGGATCTGCCCTTTCCTTTTTCCGTCTGAGGAGTTGTTCTATTTTATTTTTTAGTATTTGAGGGCCCAGTTTCAATGAAAGGAAGTTCTAGTATGCGCAGGTTAGTTAATTAGGATGACTTTGACCTAGGATTCATTTGAATTTTCCTCCTCATCAAATTGATTGCTCTAGTCTCCTTAAGCTTATGTATGCATTTTAATCAGGTGCGTGTGATTGCACGTCTTATTATCAGCACATTATTCTCTATTTCTCTCTGTTCGTTTTCCCAATCTTTTAGCGGATTAGTGTTCATTTATGTTTATTAGAGTGACTGTAAACATTCTCAGATGGTGTTTCCTTTTGAAGATGGCTGCTCATCTCTGTCATGTTTGCAGTCACCTGAGCTTAACCTCCCTTAATTTGTAGATCTTATTTTATTAATTTAAGCTTTTTATATAATGGAAGGTTCCTTGTCCCAAACTTCGTATCTTTTTAGATAGGTGGGTCCAATGGATAAGAAAAATATCATCCGATTGGAAGAGATTATTCATAGAACATGGCTCTCCAAAAACCGATATTTGAATAGGTGAACTCCCACTCCCAAAAAATTTAGTGATGTCTGATGAGTGGATATCAATGGTGATAATTTCTCTGTCTATAATTTAGATAGATATTTTGAACTAGAGTAATAGGGCGTTACAAAATTTTGAACCTGACAGGATGAATAGACATGGCAAGTGTATCTTTGGATGGAGAGCAAAAACAACCGCCCTTTTGGCAATTGAAGGCTACCTTTCATGGATTTCCAATATTCTCTGTTCTTCTGTCTCCCGTGAATTTGACCGTAATTTGTGCTGCAAAAGTAGAAGTTTGTTTACTGTTGAGAGCGGCATAGGCTGATATTACGGTTGACTGATCGATCTATATTTTATAGCTGCATAGTTTTTGACACAGCATTATTGTTTTCTCGTGTTCCGCTAGTTTATCTTCCATCTCTTCATCAACAGTCAATTCATAAGGTCTTCATTTGACAGTGTATCTTGAAAGATAATAAGATAAAATATCAGGTTCGGATTGATGGCATGATCTTAAATATGTAGAAGTTTCTTGCTCCATCTTGCTACAAATGGTGAAATTGGCCTTAGGATCTTGAATTGTACTTACCATCTGTTAAATATTAGTGTACTCATTCCTGCCCTTCCACAAATCTTATGTTTTAGATCTTGGATTCCCTAGCGCCAAGTCAATGTCCATGCATTCACGAGAAGGCCATCTCGGCATCCATACAGTAAAATTCCCAGGCGACGAATCTGGTTTAAAGGAGGCATTGCGACTGGCAGAATATTTCATCAAAGAGAAGCATGAGCGAAAAGCATGGGCCCATGTTAAACCTTCGATCACCCTTGGTATAGATGATGAAAAGAATCCAAACCTTGTAAAACCAGATTCCAAGAATGGAGAAAAAACGAGGGTTTTGTACGGGCATCTAGCTACTGTAGCTGATCTAGACAAGGTCACTTTCGAGATCAAGAAGAAAGTTACAATTGTGAGCAGAAAGGAATTCAAGCAATCCAAATAATATATAATTGTTGAAACAATGAGTGCCGAAGAACATGCATACCTTGAGCTTATGCAATTTGGCCGTGACTTGTGAAAACTACATGATTTATTTATGTTGTTTTCTTGAAACAAGACTTGTTTGTAAGAGTAGTACATTAACATAATAGCTGTGTCATCCTGGATCTAAACGATTTTTTACCGTAGTATATTTCTAATGCTGAAATATAAATATATTATGTTTTCTTCGAAACAGTTTACCTTGTCACATAATTTAACTTTGAACTAGATGTGTGCATTCGAAATATCTGAATCTTCTTTCATTGAGATGTGATTTTCTGAAGCCTTGTGTGTGGTGTGGAGGACATGAAATAATTTGTGATTATTTCCATTTTCTCTGTACTGTTCAATAGCACGATATTATGAACTATTTTGTTGGACGTTCCTTTAATTCAACCTCAAATTCTAAAACAAAGAGAATCATTTCTTGATTGTTCTTTGAATCAATTAAGCACCAGGGTTAATCCAAGTGTATTCATATTGAATCAATTACTTCAGAATCTCAGTTTATTAAATATGTATGTTCTAGTGAATGGCCCGGCCCAACTTGACATTATCGGCATGGAAAACTTAGTGAGCATAAAGCAGACTACCCAAAGCAGAGACTAAAATGGGATTAAGTGAGATATACAATGCCTGCAATTGCCCCGTTTAGTTCAAAATAAAAATAGCTCCAAGTGGAAGACATTCATAATCTCTGGCTTGAGCTGACAAAATGGCCGTTGAATAATACTCCGAAAGAGAACATACATGGCTGGAATCTGTACTTGAACAATGTTGTTGATGGTTGTGTCGCTCGTAAGGTGACTAAGCTGGAGTACATATGGCCAGGCTCTGGTGTCAAGGATAGGTATCTGTTCAACTTCAGTTTGAATCATCAAGATCAGATTTTTATGAACTTTTTGATTCGAATGGGCACCTTTTTTCAACATCTATGCATTTTTTCCTTCAGTTTATTATCCCCTTTTGCATGATAGGTTAGAGTATGATTGCATATACCGAGGCACGGGGCCTCATCGCACCTGGAGAGGTTGGCCGATCATCTTCAGGGATTTAGTGCACTGTTTGATTAGTAACGAGCTTGAAATCATGATGGATCCTTTTTTAAGGTGATCGATTACCTTTCACAAAAACATTGAGGACTCTGAACTTGTGACCATTGCGATTTTAGGTGCAAACATCTTACCAACATTCTGCTCTATCATCAAATGGATCAACATTTTCCTGATTGATTCGACAAGCGGAAACACTGGTATAGGGTTGGTCTTTGTAGCAGCCGTTAAAGGTTTTAAGCTTACCGTTGTCATGCCTGATTACACGACTCTTGAGCGGAGTTGTTCTCCATGCATTTGATGTTGACTTGGTGCTCTCGGATCGTGCCAAGGGATTACCAGGTGCTCATCAGAAAGCTGAAGAGATACGGGATAACACACCAAAGTCTTTCATCCTTGTGCAAACTGGTAACCCTGCAAATCCAAAGGTAGTTAAACTGCTTAAGTGTGGAGCCAGAGGCAGGGTGGCTAAGCCAGTTGCGCCCTTCTTAAATTTTTCTATAAACCGATATAATTTTATGATAACAATTACACAAAAAACATAACTTGCTTCTACTAATTTTTGCGTTTTAGTTTTGACATCCAATATAAAATTTTGGTCCAACTGCTGTAAATTTGGCCGTAAGACTCTTTTGTTTATTTCAAAATATATATTGATGACATAATGATTTATATATATAATGAGTTAATGCTCCGTCTTTCACTAAACGGTGGCTTACATAATTAATTTCATTATGAGTAGGTCTTTCAAAAGACAGTCTCACGGATCTTTATTCGTGAGACGGATCACTCAAGTCCATATTTTTATAAAAATTAATATATTTGACATAAAAAGTAATACTTGTTCATGGATGACCCATATAAAATATATGTTTCACAAAATTGATCTATGAGACCATCTCAAAAGAATTTTTTGTGTTTCATTATTGGAATCATATACTCGTAATGCTATGTTGTAGTAATTAGATTTATTTCAGTTTAGTTTTTGTTGTTTTTTGTTAGAATTTTTGTGGGTGGAGTTAGCATGAATATTTACAGTCGAGCAAGGTAGTGTGGGTTGAGTGTGCTAAGTGTGTTGGTCGAGGAGATGGATGGAGTGTGCTGGTGTGGGGTCGAGTGTGCAAATTTGTGTGGGTCGAGTATGGTCGTGTGTGCTGATTTGTGGTCGTGTGTTGGTCGAGCACGTGTGGCTCGTGTGTGTGGGTCGAGCATGTGTGTTGACTCGACCCAAATCTTGAGCAAATTTCGCCCATCAATCTCAACCCACAGCTCGACCCAGATGTGAGTCGAGCTCTTCACACTTCGACCCAAGTGTGAAGAGTGGGGCGAGCTCTGGTCGAGTGATGTTAGCTTGCAATTCATGGGTCTAGTGATGTGTATGTATTGCAATTCATGGGTCTAGTGTTGCATGATGTGATATCTTTGAGGTAGCGTTGCAGCGCTGTATAGTTAGCGCCTAGGCGCTTGAGCTTCGCAAATTCAGGCGCTGCAACGCTAGTTTGTAGCGCCTAGGCACTCATTTCTTTCCAGTGACGCTTCACATAACACATTCTTTTGAATAAATAATCTTGTCTCTAATATAATATTGGATCTAATAATATGTCTTATCTATGTTTTGTAGGTTATGCCAATCGTTGTTGCCTTTGAGTACAACGGGGAATGGAAAATTAAAGAAGATAATATATTTAAATGACGTTCATGGTCGAGTGGTAAGTGGGCAGCGATTCTTTTGGATTCTGATATTTGTTCTATGGAGTATATACAAAGAGAGATATACAGAATTATGAATCTAGTCGGCACAGAAAAATTGAAATTAAGTTATTTTCCTGAGGTGAAACATTGAAATATTCGTCCAATTTATATTGAAGATGATAGTGATTTGAAAACATACTTATATTTTGGATGTGCAAAAGAAATACATGTACTTCATGTCGAATTTGAACTCAATATTGTTTCTCTTGATATTGTTGAAAGTGAAAATATCATTTCAGCGGATTTAAATATCTCATTTGGATGATGATTGTGTCGATAATGAAACAAATTTGTATGATCACTATTTTGATAGAACTTTTGTCTCAAATGACCATTGTACCAATAATGATGTATTGAAAGATATAAATACTTCATGTTCAACTTAAAATACGGAAGAAATGATGTGAGAAGCAGAGAAAATGATGTGGATGACATAGATGCAGTGCATGTGGATGATAATGATGCCATGCAACAAACTTACATCCACCGCATCAGTGTAGCTTATGATACTGAGAATCATTTTCAAGCTAACAATGATACATATTTATTTACCGATGGTTCCAACTTATTTATTGGTCAAAGATTTTCAAGCAAGATTGAAGTGAAGAAAGTGCTATCCAAAATTGCTTTGAACTTGTCTTTTGAGTTTGAAAGTGTCAAATCTTCCCCAAATATCTATTCGGTTCGTTGTGTGACTAAAGGTTGCAGCTGGAGAATTCGGACTTCAAAACATGAGGACTCAACAGATTTTGTGATTCGTACATACTTCAACACACACAATTGTGACTTGACAGGAATGCGTAAAAGGCATCGACAAGCAAGCTCATCTGTCGTTTGTGATATGTTGGTAGAGAACTTTCGGGGACAACAAAAAACACCTCAACCAAAATCTATTATGACAATGATGCGGGATAAGGGGGTTGACATTACCTATTACAAAGCCTTGAAAGACAAACAACTTGCTCGTGATATATTCAGAGATGATCCTGAAAGAAATTTTGCTATTCTGCCTTCATATTTGAAAATGGTCAAGAGAATGAATCCAGGTAGTATAATAGATTTAGTGGTAGATGAACATAATAGATTCAAGTATTTGTTTTTAGAAAATGATGCATGTGTAAGAAGATATAGATGCATGAGAAAAGTCGTATCTATTGATGGTACGTGGTTGAAAGGAAAATACGATTGTACTTTACTTGTGGCTTCAGCACAAGATGGAGATTTTCATCAATATCTTTTGGCTTGGGCTGTTGTTGATGTAGAATACATTGCTTCATGGAGTTGGTTTTTGACGAAATTCTTGGAAGTAGTGGTTGATGAAGAAGAGTTGGTGATTATCTCATACATACATCCGGGTATCATTGCTGCAGTTGCTGATGTTTACAAAAATGCACATCATGGCCATTGTATATGGCACTTGTCACAAAATATGAAAATTTGTTGCATAAAGAAGGGTTGTACCTGTAATGCCCGAGATTTTATTATGTTAATTGAGATTATTGATTTCGGAATGGTTGTAATTAGAAGGAACATTCCGAGGCATGATTTGAGATAGCATATGATATTGTGTTGGGTGAGGACAGAAATTGTGGCGCATGTGCGCCGAGGATAGGCGGGAAAAGAATGTGCCGAGACGAAGGTCTCGCGCATATGAGCTAGACGAGGCGCACTGTATATCAGATTGATTACATTATGCTCCGCACTGTATTTAAAAAAAAAATTTAGACCCAATTTATTTAATTGATCCAATTATTCTCCAAAATGATTAAGAAATGAATTAGCGTCCGGGTCCCCACAGTACCGAAATGTTTATGCGTTTAGCAAAAATTTATAAGCAAACCGACTTTGACATGGAGTACGAAAAGTTTAAGAAAATATATCCTGATGCTGTAAAGTTTTTGGATGAAAGATATTCATTGGATCGATGGACTCGAGCATATAGCCCAAGATCTCGGTATAACATTATGACAATGAATGGTGTTGAATCTATAAATGCAAGATTGCGTGAAGAAATACAACTTCCAGTCATCGCACTACTAAATTCTTTGCAGACATTGACTAATCTTGGTTTTCAAGGTATCGCATTTGTCTTGTCAACAACAAATTTCACTCCAACTGTTGAGTCGATTCTGCGTGAAAGGTTTAATAATGGTCGGGGATATCAAGTTTATGAGATGGACCGTCTTGAATTCGATGTTCGAAGTGCTACAAACAGTGGCATTTTGTATTTGAAATCGAAGAGATGTACCTGTAAAGAATTTGATATTGACAAGATCCATGTTCTCACGCAATTGCAGCGAGTTACTTCTGTGATGTTAATTTTTATTCCTTGTGTTCAGAATATTATTCTGTTATGATATGGTCCTTAGCCTATTTTGAGCTAATTTATCCTGTTCTGAATCAGAACGAGTGGCCACTTGATGATATGTTAGTACTGCCACATGTGATCAAGAGAAGACGTGGAAGAAAAAAAACAAAACAGATTTTCATCTATTGGAGAATTTGGTAGAAGATAGGGTTGAATGATATGTAATTTGTTTGAATCTAAAGACAATCGATTTGATTTTATTAATATGTAATATGTTTTAGGTGAATTTTTAATTTTGGGTCGAGTGGGTGGTGAGTGGGTCGAGTGAACAAGATTGTAATGTGTTTGCGGTCGATTTTTAAGTTTGGGTTGAGGGGTGTTTGGGATTTGGTTTAGGGTTTTGTTTAGGGTTTAGGGTTTAGGCTCGATTTGGGTCAAGTGGGTAGAGGGATTTTGAGTTTTGATCATGTTTTAATATATAATTCACTTTAAATATAATAAGAATGTAAATACATATAAAAAATTATTTGTGTAAACATTTTAATATGAGTTATATATTATAATTTAAGTAGGTTAGTTAAAAAATTCATAACAATAGTAGAAGAATGTATCATTTACTCTAGCAATGTGAGTTGAATTTCTACTCGACTAAAATTCTTAAAAAATTTCATAATTTCACTAAAATTCTTGACAAATTTTATAACAATAGAACCTAAAAAATTCATAACAAATTTCATTATATGTTCACTTGACTGAATGTTTAATGTATCTCGAGCCATATGAACTGAATGTTTAATGTATCTCAATGGGTCGAGCCTCCATATTACATATGCACTGAGCGTGGGTCGAGCCACACAAAATCTATGTCGTGTGGGTCGAGCTTAAGAGATTTTGTGTGGCTCGACCCACTCGACCCCAGCCTCGACCCACATGACCCCGTCCTCGACCCAATGAATTGTTTTCATTGTTTAAAATAGATTGAGTTTACTGAAACTACAAAACTCTAATCAAAACTTCTTAAATGGATCACATAAATTCAACTCAAAATCAATATAAAATACCATATAATTGTTTTAATCCAATGACCATAATTTATCCAAATACAACAACAACAATAATGTCTAAATTCCTCAATCTTCTCATCGTTCAATTGATAGGCATTTTCTTTAAACATGGTATAAGCAGCTGTCGCTAAACAGTAAACTCCACATTCACGGCTGCAATAAAAAAAACAAACATAAAATGTACATTGATATAAACTAAATCATAATGAAATAATAATTTTTAATATAGAAATATTTAACCTGAGTTTTTGAATGGGAAAATTATCTGACATAATTATGTTTCATCTTTTAGAAGCATTACTGACACCCAACATATGTGGAAGCATAAGCGACAAAGGGTTAATAAGTTTAAGTAATATTTTGCCCGACCTATCTACGTTGCGGTCTGAATCCATGATCGTGATCTTCTTAATGTTAGATAAAACTTTTAACAAAACCCAATGTCCTGGAAGATGAAAGGGTATCAAAATTATTTTGGCTTTATTCCATGGAATAGCTGGCCACTCACCAATTTCTGCTCTCACATAGGGCATCAAACATTCTATATTATTCTGCTCGCCCTCATTGAAAGCATTCGAAACCACCTGATGAAAATCGACGTCCATCCGTGACACGTCATGTGACATTAAATGTGAGTACGTCCTTTGTAATTGGAGTAACCCTCGACAACATTCTTAAATATGCTGAAAGTGATAAAGTGAAATATGTTAATTGCTATCTCAATGTACTAAACAAAAAAAAAAGAAAAGAAAAAACTTACTATCTCATTCAACCAACAAGCAGATGTCCCCAATTCAAGAAACAGCGTTCTATCTTAGGAAGAGTACATCCCAGATATTCTCGTATTTTCCATGCAAGAATTAATCTCTGCACTTACTCGAGCCCACGATCTATTGGCGAACATTCTAGCTCTTTTCTCAAAAGACATAGACATCATATCATTTATAAGAAGATGATGTAGTTTCTCATATGTCATAGGCTCTTCCTCAACTGTGAACAAACTTAACTTATGGCCCGAAATTTTTTCAAAAATACGAGTCAAAGACGGATAGCTCGCAAGTGGTGTATTTGGATCCACCTCATCCGTTCTCATGAATGGAGTCTCTTCATGTGTTTGCCTTGATGTCTCGCCATAATCTGAGAGAATAATACATACAATTTTGTCATTTTTCATACTAACAATTAAAAATCATATAAATATCGATAAAACTTACCAACATTGGCACTCACTGAAGGCAATCTCCCAAACATATCCTTCAAACTCGATATATCTGTCATCATATATTTCAATTGATTCATTATATCGACTTGGTCTTTTTGTATCGTCGCAACTTTATCCTCCAAACTTGTCAAACGAACTTCATACATATCTGCTAGAGATGTATGATCTCTATGCATAGACGTATGTCTCATGTAAGTCAATGGAGGAGACGGTTGATTCATGTGTGAAGAACCACCAGATGGCCAAGAATATTTTCGGACTTCATCTCAAGATGATCTGGAATATGTATATGTGAATTGTCGGGTAAACTGTTGATCCTCAGTCTGTACACTAACTTCATCCTCTGGGCCACCTAATGGATCTTGAATGCACACTGCTTTAATACCCTGACTAATTAACTTTGTAATGCGATTGATTACCACATTATTAGAATCAACAAAATCGCCAGTCATATAATACACATACATCCGCTCCTCCGTGGTGGGAATGAGCATCCCCAAAATATCCTATACTAATCATTAACATTAAACATGAAAATTAGATAACAATTAACAAAAAATGTATTAGATAATACAAAAAGTAAATAAAATGATTTTTTTGTATTTACCTTGGTATATACATTTTAAATGCTTTGTTCACGTCATTAATGGAAGGGGAATGATTCTTACTCCATTTCTTAATCAACTAATGACACATTCGAGGTATCGATCCATTGGGACCTTCTCGACGTCTAGCAAACACTTCAGTAATTGCTGGAAAATATTCATAGGCCAAAATTTAGCACAAAAAAAATAAACACATTTATTAGTATGATATAAAATAACAACGATATTTCATATAATGAACAATATTTAGTTACATGTAAAGGATGAATAAATCCACTTATATGGAAGCTATCACACCCACTGAAATCTGGATCATTTCCACGGTCTGCGACCAAATTTTCATAGCTTCTGAACTTATTTTCGAGATCTTTTCCAAGTCCATAAAGTACTTCTTCGAAAGCTATTGTACCCCATGGATAGTTAATAAAAATATCAAAGTTATTAACTAATCTAATCCATTCTAAATCCATTGTATCATTTTTATTTTTTATTTGTCTACCTAATACACCTACTACGAACAAAAGATCAGCCAATTTCAACTTCTCTACGTCTATCTCATCCTCTAAGTCATCTCGTACTCATCCATTCTAACTATGAAATCCCCCGAACCTATGTTGTCTCTTCCACCAAAATGCCTCCACCTAAATTCATCTTCCTCAAGTATCACAGGATAAATTTTAGAACAATTTAGTCCCGTTAGCAAACAATATTCTAACAATGAAAACCGTAAAGGTCGTTTACGATATATCATCCAAAATTCATTATATCCATTGTCATAAGTTTTCCTACTCATCAAAAATCATAAAAATTGATTATATAATTAAATTACCGAATTATGTATGTTTGACCAAAAATTCTATTTCTTTCTCATTCAAAAATGATACAATCTTCTTACAAATCTCAACGTATTTTTGATCCTAAAGTTAACTTACATTCAAAGAATTGATTTCTTCCAAGTTTAGTGGGGAAGCAAATTTGCAAAAAAAAAATTTTATTAGTTGTCAAAATTTAAAATTAAATAGTATTCATTTAAAAAAATTGGATCGAGCTCGACCCACACTTCAGACCTTGGTCGAGCTCTTCACACCTCGACCCACTCTCCTACCAATACTTGATTTTCTCGTTCGATTTCTTGCGGACGAATATCTTGTAGACTTATTGTTAGTCAGAAACCAAATAAAATTACAATTGATGGTAAGGAATGTTGATAAGAAGAAGATATTTTGTGAAGATTGAGAAGGAATGGAGTGAGATGTGGACCGTGTTAAGTTGGATGACATTGGGTCGTGTAAGTTTTTTATTTAATTAAATTATAAATTTTATTGTATATAAAATTAAAATAAACATACACTAATGAAAATTTTTTTTTTTAAACAAATTTAAAAAAATATTAAAAAATAAATTACATTCATTTTTTTAATAAACACCTCCTAAGTCCTAACAGTCCCATAACACCTCCTAAAAGTCCTCTTTTTTTTTTTTTTTTTTTTTTTTTNTTTTAAATAATAAACTCCTCCTAACAGTCCCGTAACACCTCCCAACAGTTCCGTGTTGCTGGACACAACCCGATGACCGTCGAATTTTCCGAAAGAAAAGTGGACAGTTGAACTTTAGTTGAGCAACGATTTTGAAGTCGCTGGCCTGTTGCATTCTTGGTCATTTTACTCGCGAACATGGCGGCGGCGGAGGAAATAGGAATTGCAAAGGATGTCACTGAAGTAAGTCTCCGCAAATTGATTGGATTCCTTTTTAACTTCTTCTTGAATAAGAAGATCTGGGGTGAAACTGATTCTTGGGTTGAATTGTGTTTCAGTTGATTGGTCGTACCCCTTTAGTTTTCTTGAACAATGTTGTCGATGGTTGTGTTGCTCGTATTGCGGCCAAGCTGGAATACATGGGGCCAGGCTCTAGTGTCAAGGATAGGTATCTCTTAAACCTCTCTTTGAATCATCAAGATCAAATTTTTGCAACTTTTTTTATGGGGCCGAGTCAGTGTCTCTCGAATAGTTTTCTTTTCAAAAGAAGTTATCTTCAGTTTATTATGCTTGTCTTGCAGGATTGGTTATAGCATGATTGCAGATGCCGAGTCACGGGGCCTCATCGCACCTGGAGAGGTTAGCTATTTCTCTTCAGCTGGATTTAGTGCACTGTTTTGAAAAAAGATTAGTTTCGCATCACGAATCGATGACTAAGAACTCGTAACCATTGATACTGTAGGTGCATATTATGTCTTCTTAACATTTTGATCTATCGTCGAATGGATCGAGATTTTAAAGTAGAGGGTGGATGTGTCTGTGTAAATTTCCCGAGGAAAATTAATAAAATAAGGAGATTTCATTTGCAAATTTTTGATAGGATTCAGTTGGGCGATACTCTCCCTCCTTGAGAGTTGAGCATAACTCCACCCAAAAGTTGGCTAACTCCACCCCAAAAGTTGGCTTTGGACAACTCCCAAGAACTTATCGAGCAGACATGTGACATCTAAACACCCCACGTTGGTTGGATTAAGTTATTATGAGTTGTATATATTTACTTGGACAATCTTTGAGCTACCTTTTGGGTGGAGTTAGCCTCAACTCTCAATCTTAACAGTGTGGTGATTTTGGATAAAGAATTAAAACCTACGTTTGTGGTAACAACTTTTGTTATAGTTAACTTCTTTCTGTTTTCTTACCTTGTATTTTCGATGAAGAACGTCCTCATAGAGTGTACAAGCGGAAACACTGGTATAGGGTTGGCCTTTGTAGCAGCTGTTAAAGGTTATAAGCTTATTATTGTTATGCCCGATTCCATGTCTCTTGAGCGGAGAATTGTTCTCCTTGCTTTTGGTGCTGAATTGGTGCTCTCGGATCATGCCAAGGGGCTACCGGGTGCTATTCAGAAAGCTGAAGAGATAAGGGATAACACGCCTAATTCTTTCATCCTTATGCAATGCGATAACCCTGCTAATCCAAAGGTAGTTAAACTGCTTACTGGTTGCTCCCTTCTTGAATTTCTCTATAGACTACGTATTTTGTGAATCATATATACAGGATAATATAACTTGATTCTCCTGAATTTTTGTTTTTAGTTTTGCCATATTAAATTAATGTTATTTTTGTAGATACACTATGAAACCACTGGACCCGAGGTTTGGAAAGGAACAGATGGAAAAGTCGACGCATTTATTTGTGGGATCGGTACAGGAGGAACTTTTACTGGTGCTGGAAAGTTTCTTAAAGAACAAAACTCTGATATTAAGGTTAGCTTTAATATTTTGATTTCAAGTATGTATCTAATGCTGGATGTGAATTGTGGTGCATGCATTAACTTTTTATTCTGTGAAACTATGTTTTAGCTTTATGCCGTGGAGCCAGTCGAAAGTGCTGTTCTCTCTGGAGGAAAACCTGGTGAGTTTCGGCTAAAATTGTTGAATTTTCTTCTATGTTGACAGCATCATAAAAGGTTTAATCCCAAAACAATCGGGCCCAGATATATTGTGTGTGTATGTAATGTTTTTGGAAATGATAAAGGTGGACATAAGATCCAAGGAATTGGTGCTGGTTTTATCCCTGATGTTATGGACGTTAATCTTATCGATGAAGTGATTCAAGTAAGACTCTTTTGTTCCTTCGCTTCTTCTTTATGGTCAATGTTCTACTCGGATGCAATGCATTAATTTCATCATATTATTCTTTTAGATTTCTAGTGATGAGGCCCTTGAGACTGCAAAGCTTCTAGCACTAAAAGAGGGGTTATTGGTAAATTATTTAGAACTTCTTATCTTAGTCATGAAATGTCTGGTGGATTCTTTTGGATATTAGTCTATGTGTAAGTTCAATTGTATGCGCATATGCACGTGGATTGATTATGTGCTTTTATTTAGGTTGGCATATCATCTGGTGCTGCTGCTGCCGCCGCAATCAAGATTGCAAAGCGGCCAGAAAATGCTGGAAAACTTCTTGTTGTAAGTCTCATCAATTTTATCGAAACTATACGCACACGCGCACACAAACGATTGAGAACATATTGCAGCTAGTATACGAGACATGGTCTTAAATTAAAGTGGGATGGATACAGGTTATATTCCCGAGTTCCGGGGAGCGTTATCTCTCTTCTGTACTGTTTGAGTCCATCAGACAAGAGGTGGAGAACATGACTTTGTCCTAATGAACAATTGATGACACACCAAGAATCAAGGGTGGATCAATAATACACTTTGTATTTTAAAAGAGCTTAACATTTTTATGTAGATTTTTTTTTTTGGGGAGAACTTGGTTTTTCTTGCACAAAATAAAAATATTGATTTTGAAACTCCAAATAATAGACATGGTCATCCCATCCCTTTTCCACCACGATAAACACCCAAATAGCCAAATGCATTAACGAATCACGCCAATTATGTTGACAAATAGTCTTAAAAAGTAGCCATTTTATTTTAAAAAATAACCATGATTGTATTGTGTATGTATAGTTGTCTGTGTGAATAGGCTGCCAACAGATGTCATCGAGTTGAACTAGAGGTATATCAAATTAAATCGAGTCGAATAGAAATAAAATTTTAAAGTTCAAATTATATTCGAATCAGATATATATTTGAACTCGAGTCGATTTGAAGTTCAAATAGTTCAATTTTTTTTTTGCTCAAATTAAGCTTAAGCTCGGTTTATAAGATTCGGACATGATGCAAGGTATTTGAACAATTGTTAAAAAATAATACTAAAAAAACTCGAAATATATTTATTTAATATGTAATTATATTATATCAATAAAATATTAAAGTTTGTGAAAATAATTTGAGATCAAGTTCGGTCTGAGAAAAAGTTCGAATATCTATGAGTTTGGCTCGAATTGATAATTTCGAATATAAATTAAATATTTATTGAGTTGACTCGGTTTATTTGCACCTCTAAGTACAAATGGTTTGGTGAGAGCTCCAAACTTCGAAAAACCTCCAACGTAAAGATGCACCAGGTTAGGGGGGCGTCAAAAGTGTTTTCGACCGAAAAAAAGTCTTGTAAGAAGGATTATATTTTACAATGGATCTTTATTAAATTTAATCCATTACGAAATAGATACATCACACAACCATCGTTTATCAACGTGAGGAAGACCATGCTTGATTAAATAATTATGACAATTGCAGTAATGATTATTTATATATCAAAGGTTATATTTTGGGGATGTTGACTTAGAACAGAGTTGACAAAGGATGTATCAGCCCTTCCTAGGACTAGAAAGATGCTAGATATTTGAGAATCAAAGGAGACAGGTGAAGTGAGTCCTTAGGATTGTATGTCCTCAGCAGGAGTGATTTTCCTCGAGCCATTTCTAGGCTGAAGGGCTAACCCAAGCCGGTTGTAATAACCCTGACACTTCAAAAATTAAACATAAAAATCCGCAGCCGGGAAGTTGATGGAATTGTCTAGAAGATTGACAATGGGAGCTTCAAGTGATAGAGGGGAAGGATGATAAAGTGCATGAACAACATTTACTAGTCCAACTCTGGAATCGCAAGTAGCACGCCCTCTTGAACCATACAACGAACCATACAACGAACCATACAAATCTCTGCTAGAAAAGGAGAGAAGTTACCATGCAGCCTACATGCAGCGGCTATGGTAATCCCATCAGAGGACATCCTATTCACTCCTTGGAACCTAGGGTCCTGGTCCTCTCTTCCTTGGTTGGTGTCTGGAGATTTTAATGCTATTGCTCAGATTGCTCTCAGGCATCCGTGTTATCTTTTTGTGATGCTCTCAATAGTTGTGACCTCGTTGATCTTGGATTTGTATGTCCACGTTTTACATGGACCAATTATCAGCAGCATCCCTATGCTATCCAACAACGTTTAGATCGCGCTGTGGCAATGATGGAATGGCAGGAGTTGTTTCCGCAGGCTCGAGGTTTTCATAAGATTTCTTTGTATCTGATCATGTTGCTTGATTTGCATCGTCCTGCGCTTAACAACAGCTTTCTATTCCTTTAAATTTGAGTCCTACTGACGATCTCATCGCGATTTTCCCACTCTGGTCACCGAATGTTGGTCGAGTTCTCTTCATTCGAAGCCTGGTAGTTGTTTGGTCCTTCGAGATGCCCTGACTCGATGTGGGAAACAACTTTATTTATGGGGCACCCGTACCTTTAGGAATTTGGCCAGTAGAATTAAAGAGCTCCAGCATTCAATTTCTCGATTCAATTCTGAACTGTTAGAGGTTGGGAGGCTGCCAATTGTGTTACAATTGGAGATACAACGTAGACCATCTACTAGCACTCGAGTAGTATTATGGGAAACAAATATCTCTGCCAGAGTGGTTAGGTGGGGTGACCGTAATACTAAGTATTTTCATAGCAAGGCTTCATTTTGCGGCAGAATAATCGAATTCAGGGACTTCGCAATAACAGTAATGCATGGGTTACTGATTTTCAGGGCATTTCTTCTATTATTCTCAACTGTTTTGCTACAATTTTTACTACTAGCCATCCCACAGAAGATTGTGTGGCTCGAGCAGTTGATGGAATTGATCGTAAGATCCTGCCTCCTACGTGTGATTATTTGGATGCTCAGTATACTTCACAGGAGGTTCGGGATGCTTTGTCTACTACGAGTCCTTGGAAATCACCAGGCCCCGACGGGTTTCATGTTGGTTTCTTTCAAGAGAATCGGGGAGTGGTGGGTGAACACATTACTCAGGTGTGTCTCTCGGTTCTCAATGAGTATACATCGATTCGGGAGCTGAACATGACTCATCTTGTGTTAGTTCCGAAGAGTAAGAATGCTACTTCTGTGGCAGATTTTAGGCCATTGAGCCTCTAATGTGATTGCCAAAGTTATATCTAAAGCTATGGCTAATCGCTCAAAGGTATGTCTATCAGATCATATTTATGTTGAACAAAGCGAGTTTGTACCGGGACGCCTAATCACTGATAATCTCGTTTGGATGCTTACACATACGTACTCAAGACCACCTAAGGTTGATCGCTTTTAAACTTGACATGAGTAAGACATGTGATCGAGTGGAATGGTTTTTTTTTTTTTTTTTTTTGATGTCAAAACTAGGTTTCGTAATAGATTATCTTGGTTGATGGTACAATCCAATTTTCTTGTGTGGTTAATGTTAGATCAACGGAGGTATTCTGTCCGAAGGCTGCCCTCTTTCACCATACTTATTTATGTTATGTATGCTCGAGTAAATAGCTTAAATGTGCACAGACTGCTCCACCAGTAACTCATCTGTATTTTTGCTGATGACAAATAGTGTTGCCATTCGGGATTATGGTAAAATTATTAATTTACAGAAGCCCAAATTTCCAAAAGTTTAATTAATTAATTAATATAAAAATGTAGATTTTGAAAAGTATAAAAATAATAAATGATTTTCATTTATCGATTGAATTAAATAATTTTCTAATCTCACTTCTTTACCCATTTAATCAATTGCTGACTTGTTCGTTCAATTTAAACAAACAAACAAACGGTGCCTTAGTGGTTATGCTATGCACACCATTAGGTGAACTCAATAATCCATATAGCTGCCGGGAAGACTTCGCCAACGGCCACGGGACGGACAAACTCTGCACCCCATCACTAGTGGTTTCCTTGGTTGAATCTCTCAGGTATTTTATCCTTCTCATATTGATTTTCTGTCTACTTTCCTCAAATTAATAAATGCGAACGAGGGATTGGTTTTTCTCATAGAATTAGCAATTAAAACCTGATTTTCCAGTATATAGCTGTAGTTCAGCGATACTATCTGTGGTCTGAGGTTTCTGATGCTAGTGCTACATGCAGTTTTTGTGCAAAGATGGAACTTTTCTAGGTTTGTATCGTAGTGGCTGCCAAATTTTGATAATATGCAGTTTCTTTGTAAATAAGGAAAAAAATTCTGGTGGGCGAAGCTTTTCCATAATATTTGACTGAGTATCCACCCACAACATGGATGATCCCACTCTGGAGGTGTTCTTGACGTATGAATATTGATTTTGTAAGTGAGATCTGCACGAATGCCATTATTGAACCGGGGCAAGTTAGACATCAATGCCCATGTATTATAGTATAACCGATAATTTGAAATATAGGATGAACTCATGAACATGATCACAATGGTGATAGGAAGCAGGTTGGATTCCCTTCAAACCCGTTGAACGATTATTGGTGGACTTTCTTTAGATTTTAGTTGCTGAAGTGTTGTGGGTTTAAAATTTTTATTAGATCATGCTTAGTGCAACGTCGAGTTTAAAGCACTATTTAAGTGTTCACAAGATTGTTTATCTCTAGTGCTAGTTTGTGGTTCTTACCCTGTTTGTTGCCAACTTGGTAAATGGGAGACTAATTAACTATTTTTCCCTTTCTGTGATTTTGGCTGTTAACTATTTTAGGGACATGCACTCATGCACCTACATTAACTATTCTTGAATGTTCGCTGACGATGGTTGTGTAGTAAGTATACTTCTCTCTGATTTTCTGGGACAACTTCTAATGATTCACTGAAGATGGTCGTGTGATAGGTTGACTTCTCTCTGATCTTTTAGGATAACTGAAACAAAATACACCCTGGTTTGTATGGAAAATCTGTTATTGTGTCTTTCCCTTGTGTCCTGCTGTCCTAGCTGCAGAAGCTGTTTGATAGATCACACACTTCCATGATAAATAGTTGGTGGAGGGAAGATTGAGACGTCAATTTTTTTTAGCTGAGCTTGGCATTTGTACTGAGTTTATATGAAGTAGCTCGCAACGTGTTTTGACTAGCACTAAAACCCATAAACGAATGCGCAGGTTATGTGTGATCATGTTGATGAAGTGGGCCTAACTCAGTTATTTGGAAACCAATCCTTACAGAGCATTATGCTTCCTAACCCCTTAACTCTCAAATTGTTGTTGCACTTTGCGTATGTGCTTATCTATTGAACCTTCTAACCATATCACCTAACATAGGATATGCTCGGAAAAACCAATGTGTGATCATATTATAGCCAATCTATTTCTACTAACTGAGTTGAAAGCTTGGTTGTTATGTAACCACTATCTGTACTTTCCAAGATGCAATTAGTTTGGATCTGAGTTGTGACAACAAGGTACATCCACATTCCACATGCTATGTGTTTATGAAGCAATTAACAACCATAATGCAGATACAAGTAAGACTTTGTGAAATCCCAGCCTCGTGATTCTACACACGTACAGTAGTAGAAAAATGTAAGCATATAAATATACCATTGCTTTGAAACTAAGGACAGAGGAGACTTCGCCTGTTCACCACTTGCCACTCTTTGAAGTATTGGAATGTTTATAATAAAGAACCCCTATCACCTGTAACACATTTACTATGGAAAATCATTGAGCATTAAGTAAATGAGAGGCAGATTTTAGGCAACACCCATATGTTGAGGTGTCTTCAATCAGAATTAAGTGTATATGATAAGATTCCAGGGTAACATCACAGGATTGGACAAAATGGAAAAGAAGCAATTTGTCATAATTCACGCTTGAGTACTGACCTATGAGATCTTAATTCCTGGTGTGTAAGCTGATCAGAAGACGTATGGTTCATTGGAAATGTACGCGTTCCTTACCAGTTTGTCATTTAAAAACTTACAGCTAGTCAAAGAGATCCAGAATAAAGCCCGGGACATCATTACAATTTAGCATAGACTCTTATGAATACGTAGTTATTTAAGCTGATAAAAGTGTAGGCTTAGATGTTTCTTGTTAGTTTATTGTTCTAGCCATCAACTGTCGTGATAAAATAATATGAGGGAGATTTTACTACCATTAGAATTCACAATCTTTCATTTTTGGTTGAAAAGAAAAATGAGCTGCCGATAAAACTTCTGTTGACACTGTTCACTTCAGCCAAAATAAAACCGTGTTCTAGGTAGTATGCGATTGACACTATCTGTTGTGTAAATTCATCTGTTTATGTGGCCTCAATTCCTACTCTCCGAGAGCTTCATTTTGTAGTGATAGGTAAGCATGTGCGGACAGGTTATATCTAGATGCCAGCTAGATGCCAGCTTTAACATATTTGATTTCTGTTGTCTTCAGATCAATATCATGGCTAACTCTGAAGGTGATAGGAAGGAACCAATGAATGAGCAAGCAGTTGCCAACATATACGGTGCTATGAGGACTGACATGAACCAAATCTACTCCAAAATCACTGAACTAGAAATGGAGGCCAGTGAGCATTCACTTGTGATCAATGCTATAGAACCGCTTGATCCGTCGAGAAAATGCTACAGGATGGTAGGAGGCGTTCTTGTAGAAAGAACTATAAAAGAAGTATTGCCTGCCGTCCAACGTAACAAGGAGGGGCTTGAAGAGGTCATTGCTCGGCTTAATGAAGCTTTGGAGAAGAAGAAAATGGAGATAACTGAATTCGAGGCCAAGTACAAAATAAGAATTACAAAGGGCGATAGTGCGATGAAGGATGACAGTGGTAAAAAGGAGGGAAATGCACAGGGCGTGCTTGTTGGTCCTGCTGCTTCTACTGAATAGGTCATCTGTTTTTTTTGCTCTAAACATCCCTTTACTTTGCGTTTGATTATGGTGTAATTCTGACAACGGTTTTGAACTTAAGATGTTGAAACTGACAATTTCGTTCATCTCTCAAGATTTGTCATCGTTATCTATGCAAGAAATTGAGAACAAATAGACATATATAATTCCTAGAATATTAATGGACATCTTCTAAGTTCTACCCCATTCAATAAACACTAATCCGTTCATGGTCCCTTTCTTTCATTGACTTCTTGATTTCCATGTTCCCCAAGTCAGTCATTTCAAAACACCAAATAAAGAGGAATCTAAAATGTGCAACTCATGCATCCAATGTCACATAGCTATCGTGTTGTCTTTAAAGGCTGGGGATCTCAGTTGCAGCACATGTTGGTCTGTCTAATACATAGAATGTTATGTCGGTAGACTTGGTATTTTTTTGTATAAACTTCGCCTTTTCTCGTACAAATACTGGTAGACACTGCTGTAGCTGCTGTTTCAAGTCCCCTTAACCAGGCATTCTCATAAATGTTGATTTGATTGAAAAGACAGATCCATGATCGGAGTATTGATCTTGTTTGTGTTGGAAGTTTGCTAAATGCATCCTTTTCAGTTATTTTCATGTCGTCCTCTTCTAATTATTGCTACACTGACCACACTGTTGTCCTTTTTGTTTTTTCGCATTCTCACTTGGTCTTGTCCCCATTAATCAAGGGGAGGGTGGGTGGGTGGGTAAATCTATTTCGTATTTTTAAAAGAGTTTCAGATTTTTATTCAGATTTGTTTTTTGGGAACTTGGTTGTTACTCGCACAACATCGAACATCCTCTTGAATCTCTCATTTTAATTATATTTTTGGATTTACCATTAACAAGAATAAATTAATAGATGAATATAATAAGATATATATATATATATAAAAAATAGTCAATTTAGTCATCTAAGTTGTCATGTTTTCTTTTCGGTCATCTAACTTGTCAAAGTTATATTTTAATCATATAACTTTGGGTTTTGTTAGTTTTTAGACCAATTTAACTGGTGTCTTGACGTGATGCCGAAATCATCATCAATTTCCAAAGTTAAATGAGTATTTTTCGATTCTACGTCAACGTCCGGCGAAATATGATTAAAACCAGCAAAAAAAAAACAAAGTTACGTGACTAAAACCTAAATTTGACAAATTAGAAGCATAACTTTAAGGACTATATTGGCTAGTTTCTGGAAAAAATAAATAAATCAAACTTTATTGTTTTCCGTCTGAAATCAAAGATATATGTCACCAGTTCGCTGGTTTATAGGATGAAATTTATAGAATTACGATATCTATATTTTCTAAAAAAAAAAAAAGATATATACTTATATTTTGCACTATTTATTTATATAATGTGTATCACAGTCCTAGGCCTAATAAAAAGGGGAAGGCTAAGATTAAGATAATGTAGTTTGGCATCGGAATGGGCACAGTCCTAGGCTACCAACCTAATCCAATTATCTCTACATATGTTAAAACAATACTTGTGATAATACCAGAAAATATGACTTAATAGCGCATTTGGATGTATTTATTGGATCTTCTTTGCTTGTCCTAACCATGCATGTAATAAATTAAAATATATCATTTAATTTCCCAATAATTTTAAAAGAATATATATATCACTAAAATATCATTTAATTTCCCAATAATTGCAAAAGAATACATATATCAAATTTGAAGATGATGAAAATCCATTATGCATGATTTATTTTACTGACGAATTCGTGCTTAAGGTTATTAATTTTCTATTTTTAGTTTCTCGAAGAAATATATATATTTTTATTACAACTGAGACGATATAATTATCGTGGCGTGTAATATATTAGTACGTTGGCATGGTGATTATGACCGATCATTTGGAAGTAATTGTTTCTCGTGGTCCGAAATTGCGCTTTTTGAGAAAATATAATTGTAATTTAATCTCCTTTTTTGTTTTTGTTTTTGTTTTTTTTTTAAATAAAATAAAATAAAAATTGTTTCCTCGCAGACAAGTTTTGGGTTTGGTTCAAGAAAGCTCTTGAACGTAATGCACTATTTGCATGGCCACATACGACAATATATTTTGGATTTTGTGAGATTTACAGAACACTAGATCTTTAAATTATTAAGAAAAATATAAAATAGAAATAACTTTATAGCATATAAAGAAGATAAATCAATATTATTTTACGGTTTATAGAATTGAATAACAAAACAAAATTTAATCTCCAAGATAAGACTGAATAGGAAAACAGATTGGCAAAAACTTGTGTGAGACGGTCTCACGGATCGTATTTTGTGAGACGAATCTCTTATTTGGATCATCAATGAAAAAATATTATTTTGTATTGTGAATATCGGTAGGGTTGATCCGTCTCACAGATAAAGATTCGTGAGACCGTCTCACAAGAGATCTACTCAAACAGATTATGCAAACGAGGGTGAAAAACGCTCTTTTAAGTTTTACCAATTTATCACAACATATATTAAATTTTTTACCCGAAAAATGGAGTTGGAGACGAGATATAACTCAAATTTTACAAAAAATTAGAGTTGTAAATCATCGTGTTTATCATCTCATAACGTATAATTTACTATTTATAAATAAAAAAACACATTATGTAATAAAAATTAATCACATATGTCGATTTTTTTTAAAAAAAATTATAAATAATGTGTGATACATTTGATTTAAGAATATAAATTTTAAACACCTCCAAACCAAAAGGAAAAAACTCCCTAATAGTTACCTTCCTACATTTGTAACAACTAAAAAGAACCAAATAAAAAGACAATAATACTAAAAAAAAGAATATTAAACCGGCGGCGATGGTGTGGCACGATGTCGACGTCGGCGGTGAGGGGTACTCCGGCAGCTCACAGGCGGCGACACGAGGGACACGACAATGTCCGCAAAAGCGTCGATAATAAATTTATGGGTGTGTTTATGGTTTAACGTTAAATAACACATTAGAAGGTCATGCAAGAACTCCCCGCTAGATTTCAAATCTGTCCAGTCGTGCGCTTCAATCATCTCCTGCATTGATTCCTTGAAGTCAGCATATGGGTCCGATGTATACTTTTGAATAGCCACGCTGCCGCTCACCACCTCTCCAGAATCCATCAACCGCTGCGGCTGCTCGAAGATGGAGTTGGAACTTCCTGGGGTGGAAAAGAAGAAGCGGTGGGAGGCGTAGGCGGAGCTGAAGTCTGGGATTGAGTCATCATGGATATCATAATCATCGAAGGAGGAGGCGGTGGTGGTGGTGGAAATTTCAGAGTCAAAAGTAGTGATTGTTACAGCTGATGGATCATTAATGGCGGGCGGCGGCGTAGAATCGTTGTCATCTTGTTCATTCTCTTCTTGAATGGGGAGCGGTGGGGTAAAAGTAATAAGGGGGAGACACTTGAATTTGGAGAAGCAGAGGTTGAAGCTCTTCCATAGCATGTTGGACATTCTGCTTTTTCACTAATGTGGGAATTTGATTGGAGAATGAAAATATTTATACATGAAGTATAATATTTTTTTTACCAAAAACTTTTTAATTTGTTGTCATTTTATCAATCACTTCATAATTTTAACCCACTAACTTTCAATTTTAGTATTTTTCATCGTATAAATATGACATCAGACATAAATAAACGGAAAACACGTCATGTTATCTTTTTCCTATTTCATGTCAATAATTCTCAGCGTCATGTCAACTTCCGATAGAAAACTGAGATTGTGAATCGACTGATAACATGACAAAAAAACATGCAAATTATGCGACCAAAGAGTGTATGCTATATAGGTCATATATATCGGAATAAAAAAAATTTAAAAATCAAAATATATCCCTTCTCTATTTCCCACGAGAAAAACATTTTTAGACATGAATCGAAGTTAAAAAGTTGGGCTCCTTCCACTTGTATTCTATATGTCATGTTGTTAAGATATCAATTAAAATTTGAAGTCGTTGTCTGTAATCCATCATTAATTTGTAAATAATTGAACAACATAAAATTTGGCGTCACCTCATGCTTGATCTTACGTTTTCCCTCTATTTACTTTATGAAATTTGCAGCCTGTGAAAAAGTAAGGGCTGGATTACCGCTCATACTTCCGCATTCATTATAATTTGTCTCCATATCTCTTACCTTACCGTCACTCTGTGAGAGGACCTTGTATAAAGTAACTAAGATGGTAAATTTTTTTACTTTATCTATAACATTCTTATTATTTTTGTCTAAAAATATATATTTTTGAGTGTAGCAATCTGTATACAATTTTACTGAGCATTAATTAAGAATATTACAGAAAATGATACAAATAATATTGGAGAAGATTTTTTACCCAACATACAAGGGAACAACTTTAAATGCATTTATTGCTATTTTGCGCCCACTTCTCTGAGTATAATTGTTCTTATGAACTCATTTGACTCAGTAGTTAACTTCCACTAATGGATCATCCAACCATGAAAAAAAATTCAAATGAGACATTCAAGATGTTGGTATTCAAACAATTTAATGTAGATACAGAAGTTGGTATAGATTCAATATGATATTATACATAGCTTCAAGAGAAAGCAGACCAACATTTTATTTATCCACAGATGCACCAGTTCGAGACGTTAAGTATCTTCGCTAGAACTAACTCTTCCCAATATTTTATTTATCGCTACAAAAGTACATCTACTTACCATCCATTACTCAGATGAAAGGTTGAAATTACAGTTCCGGACACTGGCTAGATATCTCGAGTCCATTGCCTGCACATAGAGCAAAGGTTAACTCTTGTCAATCGAACCAAGAATCGCTATTTGTCATGTCCCTCTTCTAAGAACTGATACACAAAAAACATTTGGTCCAGAGTTCGACAGATTTTTCTTCTTATGAACATCTATGTTAAGTAATTAATGAAAAAATGCTACCATCTGGATCGAAGAAGAATGCTTGTTTGGTTTTCCCATCTGGTAGAGTCTTCTCGTATACATTGATTCCTTTCTCCTGAATGAACATAGGATCTCACAATGAAGACACCAAAAACAGAATGACAGCAGGATTAATTTTCCTGGATGAAGGAACATAGGATCTCACAACAAAAACACCAAAAACAGAATTGACAGTATGCTACTACCCAAAAATGTTTTTTCCTGTACTTAGTAAATTATCTAGAACCTTAAAATCCAGCCATAATCGAGTTGAGGTGTGAAATGGAAAAAAGAATTCACAACAAAATATATTCAATTTGGAATGCTCTCTGTGGCATATAGCAAACGTTTGACACAAATTTGGCAAAACCCAGCCATGCTCTCAAGCTTTAATTTCCAGAACAATAAATTCAATCTCATCTTAATTCTAATCAACGCATCCAACCAACTTCAATGCACTTGTTACTAATAATTCAAATTATGTGTATAAGCTAACTACAACATGTCCAGTATTCCAAATATCCAAAATCAAGAAACTATTAGCAAGTACAAGTGCCGACAATAATATGATACACCACAATCACACAGCTCCATATACACATATCAAAGAAGACAGACATCATATCATATATGCACCTTAAGATTCTGGAGAAGTGAGTCGAAATTCGGTACATAGATACAGATATGGTGTCCTCTGGGGAGATTCCTGGGGTCCTCCACTGCTGAAGTGGCACTCCACGGACTTTCTGGAAGGGTAGAATTGGGGTTCCTTTCTATGAGATGAAGGAACAAGGATGACCCCAACTTCAACCATATCACCTCAAAATCAAACGTTGGAGATTCCACTTGTTCAAAACCAAAAGTCTGAAAAAAACCCGCATATCCAAATCACAAATTTCCATTTAAATTTAAATGATAAAAAGTTTCCTAAAATTCAACATGTACAGTCAGATACAGGATCAAAGACAAGCACATGGCATGCATCCTACGAATCATAATTTACGAGCCATTCATTTCCAAGAATCGCCAAACAAATTAAAGAAGCCACAGCTCCAAATAACGATGTTTCATTTCAATTTGTTTCTTTTCTCAACTAATCAAACATATTAAGAAAATCTTGCAACACAGTACATGCCGTATACATAAAACACACAAACCATAAATCACGGACTATTTACAGGCCCGAAAACCAAATATCCCAGTAAACCCTGCTCTCAATTTCCAAAATGAACCCAAATTCTCATATATAAGTATATAACTATACAAGAAAACGGCAGGTGAAAAGATGGAGTGGAATCACGACCTCCTTATAAAATTGAGCAAGGCGCTTGATATCTGTGGATTCTCTAGCAATATGATTGAGGCAAGCCCCATTTGCTGACGCCATTTTTCTTCTCCGAGTCAGTGTCGCGAGCGCTTCCGATTCCCGCTGCAGATTTCTGTTTGATTTCGTACTGTACAGCACTACGTGTGTACGAGACAACCTTTTAGAAGGCAAGATGGATGG
Source organism: Primulina huaijiensis (assembly GCF_012295235.1). Classification (NCBI taxonomy): domain Eukaryota; kingdom Viridiplantae; phylum Streptophyta; class Magnoliopsida; order Lamiales; family Gesneriaceae; genus Primulina; species Primulina huaijiensis. Next base: position 21,287,865 of record NC_133312.1, read on the forward strand.
GCTCTTTGCGGAGAAACGTGTTGCAATAAGAATAGAGCATCGTGTATTCAAAGTTTTGCCCCCTTCCAAATATCATCACAATATAAATATAATTTGTTCCTAAAAATTATTATCTGATTTTTCAATTTATTTATTTATTTTTAAAAAAAACATGTGTTTGAATATGTTTCTAAACATTCACAAACAAAGTTTTAAAATTTGCTGAGTACTAGTTTGACATCTAGCATTTAGGTCGCTTAGGCGGAGACTAGCCAATGCTAAACGGATTCCACAATATTAATATAATAAATCATATATTAGAACTCAACACTATAAAATCAAATTTCAAATGCGTTCAAAATTAGACAACTAAATATCACAAATTTACACTAATTCTTCTTCTCCATAACTTTCAACAATTTGTTATTCATCGAACACAAACTCAATATCATTATTATGATCATCCTCCTCTTCGAATGCAAAAACATTCCCGTGAAGTTCTTTCACTCTAGAGCTTCTTCGAGGTTGTAGATTTTAATATATTCCGGTTGTTTCATCAATTATTTGCCAAATTAGCCCCGAACCTGGTTCATCATATTTTTTAAATTAAATCTTGTATTTTATTAAAAAAAATGTACATTGAAATTATTTTAACTGAAAACTATCGATTCCCATCCCCAAATAGATTTTGTAGGAACCATAAAATTATCACAATTTGCAAGAATTTCCAGCATATTACAATCATAAATAATCTCAACTCAAAAAGAATTTTCTGCCCAATCCATCATTTTATTGGAATTAAAGTAAAGGATAAAAACCATGGAAACATCAATTTATTCACATTATTATTGTACAAGAAGGAGATTGCCATTTCCCCAACCATCTATCCCATCCACAAACTCCCTCCTCCCTCCGCTCTTTGGCACTGTGACAATCAGCGCTCCGTCCACAAACATCGCGGTGGCCATCTCCGGGAGGCTCGAGGGTGGCAATCGATACCGCCATGTGTCGACCTCCAACTTATTTAAGGACAGCTCCACGTTACTCATCCCCGACCCCTGGTCGTTTCTGACCACAATCTTGATCACCCCGGGATGAATCTCCACTGCATGAGCCCTCACATCGCCTATGCTGACATCATAACCATCGACCTCTATTTCCACGATGAATTGGAAGAAATCATCACCCTCTTCCACCACCACATCAGCATCCGACCTAAAGGGAAGCTCCAAGACTTTGCTGAAAACATGAGGGAGTTTCTTAAGCTTTTTTTGGATCACATTTCCTTCCATAGGATTCATGAAATCGTGACCGTCGTCTCGGATGGCGACGTTTCTCTTGGTTGTCATGGGGTGCACCCTCATAGCCTCAATATCTTGTAGGGATGAAAAGAATAAGAATATAATGATCAGAACCAAATTCTTGATGAAAAAATAATTTCTTGGAAGATGAAAGTGTAAAGATGGGATCATTAAAGGTTTCTTGTTCGAGATTTGAAACAAACACAAAAGAACAAAAAATCTAAACATTAAACATTAAATATGGTTTGTAAATATGCATGTTACAAGGTTTGATACATACATAAAATTTGTGCAGATTTCTTATGTTGAAAAAAAAAGGGGGATTTGCAATATGTACAAAAAGATTAAGAAAGCAAGAAGTTCGGAATTTTTATTTTTATTTGGTGTGCTTTTGGGCTATATTATTTGTTGTGATGAATTGTTATTTATACATCACACAAATGAAAAGTGATCGATAGAGGTTTTATGGATATAAAAGTTCTCGATTCAAGAATTTTAATGGTTGGCGTTAGAGGAAAATTCTGAGGGTGACCCCAAAACCGAAATCTCTATTTTACCCAATAATTTTCTAATAATGGACAGGTAAATGACTTTCCGTAATACCTTAAAATTTAAAAATGATTATTCTAAAAAGAAAATTTTAAAAATGAAGGCCATTCAAATTTGAATGAAAAATACTAGAATCAATAAAAAAAAAAATGCAACGTGACATTAAGATTATTATTATGAAAATAGAATACTTATGACATTATAAAAATGAATTATTATAAAGTTTTGAAAGGGTTTAAAAATCACCAGTATAAAAGTACTCGGGTTTAATAAATTATTTATAGATAGACACACACAAAAACTATTTTGATGTGTGGAATACAAATGCAAAGATGTTACATATATGCTATATGTTTTGATTGTATTTTTGTATTATGAACTAATTTTTCTTTCTAGAACATGCATTATTTATTATAATTTAACTCGACTATATTTTTTATTTATTAATAAACTCACAATGAAATGCTAAATATTGCGGATGATGTGCATGATGTTTTGGGAGAAGGGATAGAGCTAAATTGTCTATAAAAGAAAGTGTAAGAGACTGGCAATCGTACTTGAATGTGATTGATGAGCGTTGGTATAGTCAATGACACCAACACTTACACACGCTGCAGGTAAATTAGATGATATTTATGTGAATTTACATAAAATATAAATTCGCTGTTGTAGTTATTATCATATTTTTTTAAAAAAAATATTTGTGTGTTTTTAGCGTATTTTCTCAATCCAATGTTCCAATATTCTGGAACTTGTGTTTATGCCGATGAAGTCAAACCAGGATTAAAGGCTGTAGTCAAGAGACTAGAACTTGATTTAAATGTACAAGCTTCAATAATTAGCGAGGTATGATATTTATAAAATTTCCACAACATTTTTGATATCCAGTATACTATATTTTTTTATCAAACATGTTTTACATATTAAACTATTCACTGAACAAATGGGAGAGTTTGGATCCCTACTTGCCAAAACAGTAGTTAAAAAAGTCTTCCAGGTTTGAACCTCTTTATATTTTTCATAAACATTAAAATGATACCAAGTATATCATTTGTTCTTTTATCAGCTGAATGGTGGAATGATTACGGTGAAGAAGCTCCCCACTTGAGAAAAATTGCAGTTAAAGTCCTTAGCCAGACATGTTCATCTTCTGGTTGTGAGAGAAATCCGAGTACATGGTCTCTAATACATACTAAGCTTCGCAACCGTTTGATGATAGAAAAAGTTGCATAAATTGGTATATGTCCATTACAATATGCGATTAAGAGTACGTAATTTGATGCATAAAAATGAAGGTGGTGATTATTATAGTCTTATAGACCTTGATCACATATTCAAAGATGATGATATTTTAAATGAATGGACAAGAGATAATGACTCCCCTGTATTGCAAGATGATGACATAGAATGGTTAAATCAAGGCCATGGAACATCAAATGCCCAGGATCACAACATGACATTTAGTGGTCAAAGTCATTCTAATAATAAAAACAATGAGAGCACTCCAAGATTATCAAAAGGAAAAGGAATCATATTAAGTGATAGTGATGAAACTGACAATAACGGCAGCGGTGACAATATTGATGATAATAATGATGGAAACAATGGTGAAATGATGACCAAACACATCAAAATGATCAGCATGATACTGGAATGACATGAGCACGAGGGAAAGAGAATTATTATGCCACGCAAGACACTGATCATGGGTATCGCCCTGAGATAGAGGAATAACGTCGTTTTTTAGCAAGTTTGTCAGGGTTCTCGAGTGCAGAAGACAATGAACATTTTAGTAGATCTTCATATTCATGTGTGGGTGTTGAGGAACAATAAAAAATCTTGTCTTGGGGGGTAACCAACAATTTCAATCTGGAGATAATTATAGATCAAGAAATTACCATTGGGGCTCTCAACAATTTGGTCGTGGTGTCATTGGATATAATGAACCTAGCTTTGGGTATTCTCATAGTTATAGTACTAGACATGATCATTCCTCATCTAATGCAAGTGGAATTAGAAATTATGAATTTGATTATGAGCCATCTCAATATACCAATCACATGAATAATCAATTTGAAGGGTATTCTAATAGCGGACAAAATAGATGTCATGACCATCAATCATTCGTAGCAGGTGATATTAGACATCATGACCATGGATATGTATCTTCAAGTGAGGCTGGTAATTCTTTTGGGCATCGAGAATTTGGAGATCGTCATCCTCGTGATGAAGCGTTATTAAATCCACATTCATTACACCACACCGACTCCGTTTCGAATCCCCGATTCAATCAATATCCTGGTCAACAATACAACACTGATTTATATCCACAATCATATGGTGTAGATCGATTTTCTCAGTTGAATCTCGAGGGAAAGTATGCTGATGATTTAGTTCCTGCACGTCACTCTTCTTGGTATTAGTCTCGATGGTATAACATTTGCAGGTATTTTTCTATATTAATATTGTCATATAGTTATATTTCAATATATCATTTTTCAATCAATTTATATTTCAGTTATTATTGTCATTTTATTCTCATTTATATCGTATACATTCTTTAATATGGTTAACAATAATTTGACTACGAACGTTGGAAAGCACATCAATTGATCTAAGATGGTGAATCTTGAGTATACTTTCGCTTCATCCATCAAAGAAAGAAGAGCTACTCTGAGATTTAGTTATTTATATAGGGAAATTTTTATCAAAATGTGTAATAATAAAATAATTAAATTGATTGTAAAATATTGATTTTAGTTTATGTTAAATAATATGTAACTCTAAAGTAAACTTTGAAGAGATTTGATTCTAATTTGGGTTAACATATGTACCTCAATTGAAAATTTTTCAAAAGTTTAACTGATTATAACTCAAAACTTTCTTAATAGTATATATTAATTTTGAGAAGGTTGTGAAAATTTCGATATATAACAAGATATGTTTTATGATTCAATAAGGTGTGAATAAAATTTAAAAAATATATCTACTATCTTGTTTTCATCAAATAATTTATTTAAATGATATTTATTTTGATTTACATATTTTTAAATATTTTTCCAAAATTTTCAATTTATATTAATTTTTAAAAAATATCCGTGCCATGACCGTTCCGCGAAATATTATGAGAACTGGAACGGTGACCTCCGCGACCGCGATTGTAAACCATGACACGGACTATAGTCCATACATCATTGATCAACATGCATAACCTGCTTCGTAAACCGGCAACCCACTTCTTGGCCAGACACGCGCACAACACCACTCTACACTGGTTCTGAATTTTGTCGATCTCTCTTAATTTTTTGAATGGGATCCATTGGTACCGCTGATTAACTTCAGTTTAATGTAAGAATAGATTATGCTGCGATATGTGATTAGTTTCCTGAATATTTATGAGTTGCATTCTTGGAATGTTCATTGATCTTGGGTTTCAAGGTTAATGTTCATCTTGGTTGTTGTCCGGGCCTCCGATACTTATTTTGACATGTTTAGTGTATTCTTTTGTAAGAAATGTTGGAAACTCGAGAATAATTTTTTTTTTTTTTTGGAGATTGACTTGCTAAAATAGTTTGAGTCCCTGAGAGTCTCGAGAAATGATTCCTTTTATGCTAAAGAATTAGGGATGGCAATGGATGGGAAGAGTTTAAATCCGGTCAAACAAGTTGCGGGTCGGGACGAGTCCGAGTTAACGTTCCGATGACGGGTCCAGGTGAGTCACTGGTTTGGATGGATCGCCCCTGAATATTATGTATACTATATATATTATATATGTGTATACATATATTGAATATATATACATATTATTAATAATAATTTATTTTAGTTTTTTTAATTAAATGTATAGGGGTTGGACCCGCTGGGTTTTAAGGCGGGCGGGTTCAAATCTCTGGTCCTAATCTTTCTCAAGAGGGCGGGTTTCGGGTTTGGACAAACCTGCTCCGAGCCCGTCCCGTTGCCATCCCTCGCAAGAATGCTATAATTCTCATTTTACTCATATCTTTGCTATGTTTTTATGAATCAAAAATGCCTTTTTCTATATGAAGTTGACATTCTAAATTTGTCGTCCTTGAAAGTAGTTAGTTTTAAGTGATTTCAGAATGTTTAAGTATTATTCTCCAACTAGACTATATGGTTTTAATTCATTTTTGTCTATAGGCTAACAGGTCGGCCTATTGAATTACCAATTTAACGTATAAGACTTCATTTTTCGAATGCGCAACTTTAGTGAAAAATATTATAGAAAGCAACTCCTTTAATTTGACCATGTAACCTATTTCCCACTAAAATTAATTGGTTTCGAAAAATCTGTAACATACTTTGAATGTTTTCCAAGTTCTTTCCAATTAAAAAAAGAGAATTTTAGAGTTGACTATTTCTATCATTTCGTGTGGAACGTCGAGGGTATTTGATATAAGGAAAAAGTATCCAAGTGCCCATCTGGAGGAAGATCCAAGTGATTATGTGAGGAAGCAACTGAAAATGGCTGCAACATTATTGATCTACTGATGATCTATCATTTTAAATTTAAAAACTTTTTATTTTTCTCAAAATTGATGTGGTCGATTGAATATCTGGACACATCTTATGTTTATATTTTAGTTATTTATATTTATTACTAATTTTTAGCATTTATTTGTTATCTTATTTTTGTATTTCTTTTTGTAGGTTTTTAGAAATTTCGTTGCTAGCGGATTTTTTTTTAATGTCACAACCATTTTCGATAGGTGATTGGATTCTTTTTGAAGCTGCAATGTTTCAATGTTTCTGGAAAAAAATGAGGTTTGTGTTGGTCCAATAACACTAGTTTTCTTTTGATTAGCACAAAAAATCATTATATTAAAATCATTAGCAATCATTGCTACATCAAAATTTTGTGAAATTATCGAAAAGGTCTCACTTGTGGTAAAGTGTGATGATGTTAAATTGAAGCAAATTGTCGAATGAAATTTATGAATATTCGTAACTTGTTTTACAAAGATCGAAGGTGTCGAATAATTTACAAGCGTTAGAAATGTAGTAATTCTCAAGTTTCGTAATGTATAGCTAGCCCTCGCCGCATTCTTAACACTTGTACATTCTTCGACGTCTTGGTCATTGTAAAACAGGATATGATCCAAAAGAAAACTGAATATCTTTTAGGCCAACATAAACCTCATTTTTTTCAGAAACATTGAAACCATCAGCTTAAAAAACAATTCAATCACCTGTTACAAATGGTTGTGTCATACGAATAATCCGTCAGTAGCGAAATTGCTAAAAACCTACAAAAAGAAATATAAAAATATGCTAACATATAAATGTTGAAATGATTAATGAAAATCAACCACTAAAATATAAACTTACAACGTGTCCAAATTTTGAAGGCAATATAAATGGAAAATTCCAATAGTCGAGCACACCAATTTTAAGAAAAACAAGGAGTTTTTTTTTAACTTAGGAGTATAGATAATCAACAAAACAACAAAACTTAATGTTGCAGTCATTTTTAGTTGCTTTTTCACATATGCACTTGGATCCGCCTCCAGAGGCATACTTGGATCTGCCTCTGAAGGCTTACTTGGATCATTTTTTCCAAATCAAATACCTCCCATGAACATTCATAAAAAAAATGATAGGAGTAGTCAACTCTAAAAGCTTTGTGTCTTGTCCTTTCACTGGCTCGGCTCTATTGATATTGTGTATCTGGATTTGGAGAGTGAGAAATACAAATATTTGAGCGACCCAAGTACGGAAAAACCTACAATTGATATATACTTTGAGAATTTGATTTCTGTGTTTTATTGCTCGTTATGGAAAGAATCACAATGTATGAGTTTAAAGGAATATGGTTTGAAAGAAACATAAACTAAGATGTTTTGATTTGAAAATAATATTCATGAGATATCTTCTCAAAAACATTGTGTATGCTACCATATGGGGAAATATTATTGCAGACTTCATATGATTTTTTTGTTCGCAACCCAAGGGATGACACATTAAGGATTCTTCGGGTGGTAGATCGTATTCTTCATTCGTTCCTTAATGAATATTGCTATGTTGAAAGTATGGTCTCCCTTGGTGTCAAATGAGCAATTGTAGGGGCTACCACACCTAACTATACAACCACGTCTCTGGTTCGTGCATTTGCAGTTTCCAAAAGCACATTTCTTTTAGTACCGTTCATTGTGATAATGTAGGACAGATCACATGATCAAGCTAAGATGTAAATCTTACCTCTCCAAAAGTAAAGATAATTTCTTAATTCAGACTACGGTCTTCTTCGTAAATTCCATATCAATTTTCTTTGCACAGGCATTGGTCGACTATTAGATTCATTATCTACAAAAACCTGTAACAAATACAAGAGCCATTTGGCATGGAATTATCCCTTTCTAAGCTCACATGCTGCCTTTGACCTTCGAATACGTCCCTGCGTGTAATAGCAAAGCGGTCATAAGAGTGATATTGGGTGGTTAATTGTACAATAAAGAGAAAATATCGCTATATACGTTAAGAGAAGAATAAGTTATTGGATTCAAGTTGAATGATTTACAAATGAACTTCTACCTCTATATATACAAGTTCTTCTCTACACTAAGTTGTTTGAAATCAAGTTTTCAGAACATTCCACACTACTCTACACAATAGAGTATTGTAGTACTTCCTATACATTTATATTATACAAAATATAAGAGAGTTAAAGAATAATCTATATCTTGCTCAAGTTTTCACATCTTGCTAAATAACACCGGAAGCTTTTAGACCCAATCTTTTCCACAACATTCTAGGTAATTCTACATGAGCTTAGAATGTTGAAGTTTTGCCCACTGCATTCTAGGTCCTTCCGCATGCACATAGAATAGTTAAATCAATAGGAGCAATTTATAGTAGAACACCGATTTTCTGTTTCAGTTTGCACGAGCTGTTTTAAAAATGCTCCTAAAAAACCGCTAAAAACACTTTCTTTTTTTTAGTGAAGATCCGCACCGCCACAGATTGAGAATCATCAACCATAGGGACAACATTACACTCTTTCTTTTGTTTGGTTAATAATTATTGTAGGTTTATCAAAGGATACTCTGCTAAAGCCACACCATTGATGAACTTTTAGGACAGAATCAACCATGGGGGTTTGTGGATGCATGTAACAAGGCGTCTGATGACTTGAAAGATGCTGTAAGGGACGTTGTACAGGAAATAAATATATATTGTGTGTATCAGAAGTTAGTGTTGTGCTCGGTGTTGTCAACACGACACACAACACGGCAGCGAAAATTAATTATTAACACACAAATATAATTTTAATAAATAAACACCAGTTTTAAATTATGCACAAGTACGAATACTTGTGCGATGCCTCATGGCAAAAAATTCATTAGAAAATATGTAAATCGTTTACACCAAAACAATACTAGTGAAAATAACAAAATCAAATTTCTTGACACTCTAAGGAATTAAAATATGCATCAAAAACCAAAATCAAATCTAGATGCATAAAATAAAAATGTGTTGCTTAAAACCAAACGAAACCACTCTTCGATCAACACTCTGCGTCAGTGTTGTTCTTCAAGTGTTGGCAACACCAATCGGCAACACAGTGACTCTGTGATTCAATCACCCAAATTCTTCACACGAAAATCTTCAATATCTGAACTCTATGTGTGTTCAGAAAAATCCGGCAACTTTCCTGCGCTGCAAAGTGATTACCCGATCACACAAAAACGTCTCATCGAAATAGACTCGGCTCTTGTATTTTTCTTCTGTGTATGCGCTCCTCTGTCGACCTCACGAAATATTCAAACCAAAAGGCTCACACGAAAAGCTCCTACAAAAGTGATCACCAATCACATAAAAATTGCAGAGCAAATATATGTTGGACTTCTTGTGATTTTCTTCTCAATGAAAAGCTCTATGTCCAACGTTATGAAAAGCCTCTCTCTGTCACACTTTTTCTCTCTCCAAAACCTCTCTCTCTAAAGCCTTTTTTTTTCTCTCCACACCAACAAATGTACGGCTGTGAGACTATACATATTTGTATTCATGGCTTGACCTAAAAGTTATTCCATAAAAGAGTCCTACAAAATATGGAAACAAGATTTTCATTAGATATAAAATTCTTTTTAACAAGGATAAAATATCTTGGAGATAAAAATCATATTAAAAAACAAATCATATAATATCTAGATATAAATCAACCAAGATCTTATCATATANAAGAACTATTACCACAGTGAATTGTATATTTCGCTTCCCCATTTGACCACTATTACAAAAGATGCATCACAAAGTGCAAGCCAAGTAAACAATGCAATCGAGAGGTTCTTAGCTCAGGAAACCAAAAATAGCATATGAAACTGCATAACTAATGTAAATAATGCAAATGCAAATCATTTACTTGTGTGACTCTTCCCGATATAATGCTGAATAATCGGGGAGAATATTGAGATGAGAGCAATCCAGCTGTCTGTAATGGCCATCCCCAAATGCTTATCTCTTCTGTCATTGATTCATACAGCACACATTGCGAATTCAGCAACAAACCATCCTAAAATACAGTAGATAATTCTATTCAATTTTGAGATTGGTAAAGATCAAATCCCCATAGTGGATAAAAAAATTATCTAAGAAACAAGATCAAGTGCGTGCACATTCATTCATCATTTAATAGTCATTTATTTTATTAAAATCCTCGTAATGAATTAAAATAATCTTCCAAGAATCAATATAAATTTCATACCCATTCATAGTTAGATACGGTAATTAACACGAATACCCAGAACAAGTATCCAAGATTACAGAGGCCAAAAATTCGTCCAATATACCTCACTGATTCTCCACAGAGAATTATTAGAGCTGCAGCTTGAGACCTTTTCCCCAACTAAACCTTGTAATTCATTCTCCAAGAAAAGAAACCTTGTATTGAATTCCTCTAAATCCCATGATTTCTCAACCAAATTCTTAACAATATCCGGTGAAAATTTAGTCTTCAAAACCCCAGAAACCATCCAGGAAACCCCATACTCCATACCCAATATCAAGATCAAGAATAAACACCACCTCACCACAAATTTCCCAAATCCCAACTCCTTGTTTCCCTTCTCCACCCTTTCCTGAAAATTGTTTCTTGCAGTGCTATTCAGCGGAGGAGAAACAAAAAGTTTCTTAATCTGAGCCCTTGGTTTTGGCGTAAAAACATCTGTTGATGAAGGGTTGAAAGCAATAGGGCTTCTTGAAACCATAGGCCTTGAAGCAGAGATTTTCGTAAGTGAGCTTCTGGGCTTACTTTGTGGCATCAAATCAAGAGTCGCATTGATGCTTTCTATGCAGATTTCGCAGTGGCAATTCGCATCTTTTCTGCATCCCGGAAAATAAACGCTGTCTCGAGTTTCAGATGCGTTGCTGTTCACTGTGGTTCTGGATTTAACAGATGAATTTGGTGTAAGAAAATTTGTTTTCGTGGTTTCTTCCATGGGTTTGGGGCTTTTTCTTGAAACCATTTTTCTGGGCTTTGAGATTATTTGGGTTTCGTATAATTTCTTGATCTCGAGAGTAAGAGAAGACAATAGGGTTTTTGAAATTTGAATGTAACGGTCCTGCAAGAAAGGTTTCAGCTTTGAATTAACTCGCCACGAGAGTACGGAGTGGAGACTGGAGATAACAAGAGGAACTCGAAATGACTGTTTTGCCCCCACGAACTTTTTTCCCCTAAAAAATTGTAATTTCTGGAATTTGTTTTGAAATTATGTTACATGGAAATCTTTAAAAAATATGATAACATAGTTGATTATTAACCCTTTTGAAAGAAGCTCTGAAAATATTTATGTCATGGCATGGAAATTTAAGAAGAAACTATCTATTTGACCACAAAGTTTTTCTACAAGGTGAGTGTGGTTCATATAGATACATCTAGGAGTGCAAACGACTCAATCGCGGTCAAAACTTTAGCTCGATTTCGAGTCGAGTTCGAATAGCTCAAGTCCACAATTGAGTCGAGCTTGAGTATATGATGAGTCTATTTGAGTAGCTCGTTACACACACATATTATTTATTTAAAATATAAAAAATCGAATCGAGTTTTTTGAAACTCGAGCAACTAATACATTATGAGTCGAGCTCGGGTTCGATTATTTTAAATTTTTTTCGAATCGAGCTCGAGTAATACTCAATTGCACCCTTAGATACATCTATCGATTATTCATTTCACACTCAACTCACTGGGAAATATCATATAATTAATTACACTACATAAATTATCTATATCTAACCAATTTTTTTTAATCATGCTATTAGGTGACTGTTACAAAATCAAAACAGTTTTATATTAAACGAGGACTTCATATGGTTGACTAAGACGTACATGCAAATGTAATTATTGTGTTACAATTTTTTTTATTAATAACAATAAGTCTAGATTAAATTAATTATGTCATATTATTGGTTAATTCTAGGTGAGGTATTGCATGATCACCTTTAGATTTTATATCGTACATTAGGGCATCATTTGGTCTTAAGGATCGATTATCGTGTGAAACATATTTTCTCATTGAAATATTGTGAATATGTTCTGAGGTCGGTGTTTGTTGGCCTCTCTATCGTGTTCCTACCTACTCGTGCACGTCCCGGTCCCTCTGTATATCTTCTCGGCTGGATCAAAGAACCTCTAACTCATAAAGGGTTACCGTCATCGATAAACTTTTTTTAAAGAAAATAATAAATTATTTAATTAATCCATTAATATCCTTTGTTTGGTTCATTAATCAAGAAAAACCAAGCCCAATCCAGAAGCCTGTGGCAATTTTCTTATGATGTACATTAAATTCATTCCACCATCAACGGCGATATCCGTACACGATCGTATCAAACTGTACAAATACTCGATCCTTCCATCTTTCTGTCCATATATTTCCACTTTTGATTATACATGCATCCACTCTAGGAATATAAGATTCATTGAATCTACTGATGTAGCTCGATTCTAGCTCGATCGATCGAATTAATTATATGAATTTATTGAGTTTGAGCTTATGTCATTACGAGCTTTCCCCATTTATGATGTTGTTAGTACTATAAACATCTATGTATGGAAAAATATATTTTTGGTTTTTTTTTCGTTTTTTATAATATTTTCGATGAATTTACGGCATTAGTCCACTAAATTGTATATTTTTTTCAATTGTACTCATTTTCACCATGGTTCTGATCACAATTCATATGGCTCCAGAAAGTGATGTCGTGTCATTGAAAATTACTGACCTGGCGTCAAACATATATAGTTGATGTGTCTGATGTCGCATCAAATATAAAATGATTAAAATTAAAAAAGAAATGTAAATTAGTGGACGAAGACAGTGAATTGACCTTGATAATATGACAATAAAAAAATACTAGCATCTGTGTGTTGCTTGTCAGTCTGTGATTTATATTGTTTCTTGATCAATCGGGGGCAAGGCAGATAGGGCTTAAATCTTAGAATTTTATCAAGAACAAACTCACAAATGATCAACTTGTGATCGAAACACAAATATCAGAGGATCGTGATTTGTAGGTGGTAAATAATATGGGCCACAAATTAAACTCCTGTGGCTGTACGTCAGATGTCTGAGTCGAGATGCCACAACATGCCACCACTAATGTAAAATAATGCAGCACCCTCATGAAACCAAGCACATGCATGATACCAGAAGCTTTTACTCATTAGTGTACTGCATAAAAAAAATATTTTAGCCGAAAAATATGAGATTCTGACTAATAAATAGCTAGGTGAAATCAGAAAAATATTTTGCAAATTTGTTACATGTACTTTGGGTTTTCCTGGCCATTGACTTGTTCCCTAGCTTGGGATTACGTTGTTTTCTCGCTTTAAGGTCGTTTTCTTGGGAAAATTAGGAAATCATTAAATCAAGTTGTGAATTAGTTGAGTTTGATGACATGATAATTAATAATAATGGTTTTTGACCAAGTTGGTGGACTAATTATTGGTTTAAATTATAGAAGTTGTTAATGACAATCATCTTCTGGTGTAGAAATTAAAAAATTAAAAGTGTTGAATAGTTTGAAAACCAATTATTATTAATGAAACAAAATTAAGATGGATCATTTAGATTCTGGTGAATTTTTGCTGTTTGATCAGTGGCAAGTTAGTTGACTCTATTCCCATTTCTTGATTTCCCTTTGTTTTCTTAATATTAATATAATATATAAACTATATATTTACAAAAGGAACTAAACCAAAATTTTGATAACCTTGTTGCTATTGTTATTAAGATTGCTAAATGAAATGATGATGTATTCAAGTGGAATTATACTACTTGGAGCCAGAATGAAGCTCAAATCTCACTTCCCCGAGAATCATTAATCCTCCCAAACAAGAGAGGAAATGGATTTAATTTTATCGATTACGTTAAAAATATATGAAAAATAACAAAACCAAGAGAAACCCTCCATTGAAATAACTCTTGGTATACCCTAATCTTCATCCAACGAAAATTTAGCTGAGGCGGGACGATTTTCAATATATTTAGAGAGGACGAAACTTAATCTTTATTATTCATGAATCTTGGGTTTTTTTTTCCAACCCTTTAATTTTGCCTAGCTAGTAATAAGAAAATGTGGAGTCAACTCCAAGCTGTGATGTGTGTGATGATGATCTCGAACTTTTTTTCGGCGACGACGACGACGATGATGACAAATCTCCGGACCTCCTTCGGAGCATCTGCTTCATGCCATCGGCAACTCGAACCGCCGGGTTCGATTTATATTTTCGACAGAACGACATGTGTGCCTTCACAGCTTCATCCATTCCGAAGTACTGTTTCTTGCTTCTGTTCACTTCATCTCTCACGGCTTCTGAGCACAGACCACACAGCCATTTCCCGTCGAATTTTTCCTTCACTTCTGTGATGTATTCTTGCGTGCAGTCTTCCTTCAATCCGCAGCACTCGCACTTTATCAACTCGATGTCCATGTCTTTGAGGGGGGGTAGTTTCTTGAGAAAAATGAGTGGAGAATTTTGAATGATGCTTCAATTTTGTAGGATTGAACTCATGAAAAAGGCGTTATCGGCATAGATTAGCTCTCTCTTTTTCGGTTCCTTGCTACGTGAAAATTGAGAAAGAGTTCTATGTATTATATATTATATATGGGGTAATTTGCGGTTGGAGTGCGAGAAGCAAGAATAGTTAAGATATTGGAGTGAATTTATAGTACAGAAAATTTGCATAATTATCTCCATGCTCTAAGGGACATGTTCCTTTGGGACCCATACCTTCAATAAATAAAAAAATTCAAAATTTTACTGACAATATATTAATTGTTATTGCTTCATCTTCTTTACAATGTTCCATATTCGATGAATGTTCATTGTATTAAAACGGGTCTTTTTAGCGTATTTACGTCCTCACTCGCACGCACTTTAAAAAACTTCTCAAATGACCACTTATCTCAGAATTACTTCAAGTAAAGCACGCTTAACTTTGAAGTTCTTATGTGATGAGCTCCGAAAAGAAAACACACCTTAATATTAGCATTACCTATCGAATTTTTAAGCAATCCTCAACTGCACAGTCTCACACCTTGGAATCCCTCTTCTTCCGATGTAAGATCAGTTCATTCATGTTTTCTTCGCTTAGAAGTTTGCCAAGAGCCGCTCATTATCCGTGCAACCTCATGACACCTGCAATCACCCCGCCCTTTCGGCCCCGGGACTCACATCTGTAAACTTCAATGTCCCTCGAATTAAAAATGAGACAATTTGGTCGATAGGATAGGAACTGAGATCGATAAAATCCCTGATCAAAATATGAATTTTAAAAAAATAATGTATCATTCCTGAAAATAACCATGGTTCCAACTTCTAAGTGTAGGAGACGAGGTGTTTTTAATCCGATTGTATCACTTTCTTAAATTAAAGTTTGACCGAAATTACTTTCTTTAAATCTTACATAGTATCACGACGAGTATCTGAAATATTAACATATATGAGGATTATATTCTTAATTGAAACTTATAAGTTGTTCAATTTTTTTTCATTCTCATTTGACGTTACATCAGACCAAACACATATTTGTGGGGCTAATCTTGTGGTCCATCCTTCCATCTCCCTTAAAAATATTTATAGAAAGGCTAATTAATAGGATTCTTAATGTGCCTTTGCACTGTTTATATGCAACATTTTTTAATTTGTTCTTTTGGTAGAAGTTTTGTAATAATGGTTGGTAGTTACTTTCGGTTGACACGGTTTGAAAACTTCTTGTGGGATCAAGTAGAGGTAAATAAATAAATTTATTAATAATTCAAACTAACCCTATTTTTTATATTTTGATTGGCTCCTTAATTTGAGTTTTAATTATTTATATTTATATGATTTTTATTTTCGATTATCCATGGCTAGATAAAGAATTCCATATATGGTAAAAAAAATATTAAACACGAATAGATTGGTAATAATTACTCCAACCATAGAAAAATGAGTGTTTCTAAAGCCAAATCTAATATTTGGGAATGATGGGACAGTAATCTTTCCCAAAAATAAAAAATCAATTTCCACAATTTAAATATTAAAAATCCCGATGACTGATCATATATATGCATGCAATGATTGACCATATTAACTTGAATTATTTTCATGAACAAATCAGTATCAAGAAACCATTATTTATTTTAGTTTGAAACAAAATCACATGTTCTAGGGTGCAATAATTGTTCGTCATAAGCGAGCGGCCGACAAGTAGTGTTTAGGTTGTTGTTGGTTTAAAAGATTTAAATATATTTTTTTATAAAATGACAAACACTCGATCATATACGAATACAAAAAGTCATTTTATATGTTTAATCGAAATGAGACTTGTCAACATATTTGCCATATTCGCTACAACAATAAATGACTATTGTGACACTTTTTTGTAGACAATTTTAATTATATGTTGTTACAAATACTTACTAATGACACTTATAAAAAATTAATAATGTGTAAAATAAGAAAATCATATTATATTAGTTATCCTGACATTTTTAATTGATGTTATTTTTTATATGGAGGGAAACAATTATTTTTCTCACATCGTAAAAAATCATTAAAAAACTAAAATTTGTCGCTATATATAAATGTGAGAATATTTGGGTTGGAAAAATATTGGAGGAGGAAAAATAATTGTTTCCCTCCATATAAAAAATGACATCAATTAAAAATATCAAGATAACTAATCTAATATGTTTTTTTTATTTCCACATTTATTTTATCTATTTTTCCCTCCTCCAATATTTATCCAACCCAAATATTTTCACATTTGTTATTGTCACTATAAATTACGTACACGACACTTTTAGTTGTCATTATAAATTATTTTAACCGACATATAAATTTGTCATTAGTACTATAATAATAAAGCATGTATAAATGTATTTAAACATGAGTTTTCCTGACATTTAAAATTGTCATTATATGAATAATTAGTAACACGTATGAAGTTGTCATTAACATCTTATAATAACATTAAAAAATGTCAGGAAGTTTAAGACGACATTGTAATAAGGACATAGAGGTGTCTGTAATAGAGGACATAGAGGTGTCACTAAAACTTAAATATCACTAAATATTGAATATGATGATATTTATGAATGTCACCATAAACATTTATTCTTGTAGTGATTCTCAGTGCTTGAATAAAATAATTGGCTGCAGAGAAATGAGATGTGACGCAGCAAGAATGAAGCATATTGGTATATGTACTAATCAGTTTAATTTTTTTGTATTGGTGTCAACTGGTTTGGCCATGATTGAACATTTAAATCAGCAGATGGAGAGCAGTTAATGTAGGAACCCTTTTCTGACACATTTCATGGCTAACTAATGCATCTTGTTTCTGGTAGGTGAGGACCGAGCATCTTTGGGAAATTTACTCGCTTAATTTATGTGGGGAATACTCGATGGGAACAGCAAAAAAATGATATAAAGGGGCAGGAAATTCATTTTTATTTTTTATGAAATATATGCTATATATAGATATATAAAAGATCAGCAAAACTCATATATCTAGCCATATGTTTTGAATTCAACTCTTGATCATGAAGTTGCTAGATTATCCTTGATCTTTGGGGTGTCACCTTATTTACTTGGACTCATGTATACAAGCGAGCGTGCGCGTGTCTGTGGATCTACGATACCAAGTCGACCGCTCGGCTAAGTTGACCTGCCGATCATCAGAAGGTTGGTTTGGGATTGCCATTGAATTCAGTAGTTCTCGATCATAATACTGCAGTGTCACCGAGGAATAGACTGGGATTTCGTATATATATTCACTCGAACAAATGACTTCATGTTGGTTGATGTTTACTAACTCTAATATTGATATTATGTTTTAGTGATATGAAGAAAGGTGAAATTGCTAGGTATCATCCGACATTTTAGCCCTTGATAAATGCTATATTTGATTTGATTTTTTTTATTTTTTTTAATCTTTTTGCAATTTTGATCGGTCACGTTTTGGCACTTACATGATTTAAGCTGACATGTTTGTAGTGTTACATCAGTATTCCAACGAAAAAATTACTAAAATTGAAAATAAATGTCTAAAACTGATGTATGTCAATATACAAGATTAAAATCGCAAATAAGTTAACATATTTGACAAAAATTACAATTTTTCGATATTGAAAAACGAAATATACCATGTTGAACAGTAGCAATTATACCATTACGTCCCCGATAATTTCTAATTTTCTCATAAAGCTCGCCATGTTCTATGCCAGTGCAGTAATCATGTAATGCCCCCGTTGCCGTGAAAAATAAAATTTGAGCAATTTATGTCACAAATTTGAACATGTGATATGTCATTATCGTTGTTTGATATAGCCAGCCAACCTTTACGAGAGCAAATACAGTCACTATTCCTACCCACAAGTTTTATCCTTGAATATTTATTTAATCCAAGAAAGTCTAAAATTCAGCATTTCTTTCCAATTTTCGATGTTACTTGCTAACTTTTTATACACTCCATCTTTTAAATAAAAAAAATGGTAATGAAGTTTTCGGGCCACATTAAAAATTTATGGTCACATGAAAAGTGGTGTCATTGTTTAGTCCAAAAACATGTAAATTTGTTGTCGAGTAGGCAGCCGGCATTTGCAATGGCCACGTAGGAGTCTGCTGTGGATGTCCTTGGGTTATAGTCAAGCATGTCTTCAATGAATCATAGAAATTGTGTTGTTTTTGTCACGTCTTCTAACTTTATATAGAATGAAAATATATATATTTCACATAATCTTATAATTATTATTATTATAAATTAATTTTTTTCCTTACTATTTGTATGAATTTTAGAGAAAATAAATTTTTTTATCCAATAATTTTATCTAGCTATATTAAGTTTTTTCCATTAAATTTTCCAAAATTTAGTTTTGGTATGCTAACTTCGAATTTTTTTGGCTTTCAGTCTTATTTTGCCACACTCGTATGTTAACGTGGCATCGAAAATTGTTGAATTTTTTGATATTATGCAAATAATTGGACCAAAATCATCAAAAAAATAAAAGTTAATATATCAAAACCAAAATTTAAAAATTTAGTGGAACAAAACCCTAAATTAGACATGTCAGTGGACAAAAAAAAACCATATTCTCTAAATTTTATGTACATCATATAGTTAAATTAACATGTAATTTGCTCCAACCTCTAGTTTCTAGATTTTAATTAATTAGTTTCACCTAATCTTAATATGAATCGTGGCTTTTCTATTACATGCATATTACCTATAACACAGCCTCCCACCATGTTTAATTTCTTCAATTTGTTTTCTTTATCTTCTTAAAATTAAAATAGCTATCGAATATTATATGTTCGGTAGATATAATATTCCAAGATGACTTGCACTTTTGTAAATTTTTCTGCCGTGCCAAAATAAATAAACTTAATTATGTTCGGTGTACTTATTATCATTTGCATAATCCCATCAGCTAAATCGCATCTGGTGGATAGTATAAAGAATAAAAAGCCCTTCTTGTGCCCATAAATATTCAAGATTTGGTGCGTAAATTCACTTCACTTTTTTCCTTTTCAATTACATTATTACTCCATTATTTATATTAATTATACGTACTGACTTGAGTATCGGAGATGTTTCAACAGGAAGAATCCCTCCATCCTTTCATATGTTAATTAGTGTTTTTCATGTTCTTATTCGCTAGATAGACATCGGAACAAAGATTACTCTGATTGAAAAGTGTAGCACATTTTATCATACATGTAACTCCTTATTTCGAGGAGCATCACATATTTTATATATATATAATTATTATTACATAGGATGAAGAGGTTTTCCGCTATCATCTAGGTTTGAACTCAGACATCTACTCTAACGAGTGAGATTTGTGCTAATCCGTACAAGTGGGTGATATCACATAGTTTTTGTTGGAAATTTCAAGTAAATTTAAAGTTTGAATTAAAATTATGTATCATGAATGTGAGAGTGTCTTTTGGCTCTCCACATTCTTGAGTTAGTTGTGGCTCATTATTGTGGAAGTATCTTTTGACTTTCCACATCATTGAGTTTGTTGAAGACTTTTGGCTCTTCATATTCTTTAGTTAATGGGAAAATTAATTGAGTTAATTAATCTTGCATGACTCTTGGTGTGCATTTTGGGGCTTATAAATATTAGATTCATTTTCTCATTTCAAACACATGAAAATTTTATATCTTTCAAGCACTCTCTTGCTTTTCATATTGTTAGCTTTTCATTTGGTCTCTGTTAAATCTCGGTGATAAAGTAAAGGTACGTTTTCAATTCGTCGTAGTAGTGCCTCGTACTAAGTCACTGCTGGTTGTTCCGTTGTATAATGGGAAACAGTTGTCCATCGAGATCTTCAAAGCACATACTTGAGGGGACGAATCTGTTTTAAGGAAACTGTACACGCTACAGGCCTCGGTTTTGTTTTGATTTACTTTGCACGATATTCTTACTGTAAACATCTCACTTGTTTCGGCTATTGCTTTATCTTTACGAGTTCGTTTCAACGCTATTGTTGTTAGCATTTTATGTAACAGTTTTTACTTCTTCAAATTCATTACTTCATACATAATATATATGCACGCACTTACATATATGTGTGTGTGTGTGTGGCATAACTTTAAGCCATTTAAGTATACATTAGGACGTTACATTGTAAAAGATAATTACTTCTAATTGGCATTTCATTATTCAACTTAACTATTCTTCTCAACTTAGTTATAAGAAATCGAGTTAATTTATGTTAACTGTAGTCCATAATTTTCCCTAAGAAATCGACAAACACTTAATTCTACATATCATCAAATAGAACAAATATGTTTATATATATTTGTCAGGCTAATTGCATAATTAATTTTGAATGATTTGTTATCACATGATTATTATCGAGAAATTAATTTTGAATGATTTGTTATCACATGATTATTATCGAGATTGATATCGGTGGGGTGGTTTCAAATTAATATAATCACAATTATTGCACCAATTGCAATCATAGTTGAAAGAATATGTATTAATAGTAACACCATGTTAATTCTACTGCAACTATATCCAAGTTAGGCGTAAGCATTATATTCTTTGTCACAAGTTATATATATCATTACACATAATTGATTGAAAACATCATATTCTCAACAAACATTTATATACATTTGTCAAATGGTGATTAGGAAGTTACACTGAATCGGGTTTTAGATATAGTTGGAGCAATAATTGTTTTTTAAGACAGCTGTTAAAACAATGATATTCGAGTTATTATACGGTATAAAGTCGTGTTTTCAAAACT
Source organism: Primulina huaijiensis (assembly GCF_012295235.1). NCBI lineage: Eukaryota > Viridiplantae > Streptophyta > Magnoliopsida > Lamiales > Gesneriaceae > Primulina > Primulina huaijiensis. The sequence continues at coordinate 21,309,462 of NC_133312.1, forward strand.
GGACTGGACTGACCGGCTCGATCGGGAACTGGTCGTTGTTTCGGTCCAGACCATATTTAAAAACATTTTTAACAGTCAAATTAATCAAAAAAGGTCAAAAATCAGTCGAACTTTTTGCTATTTTTCATTTTTTTAGAATTTAATTTTTTCTTATAAATTATTATTTGGATTTCAGATTTTGTTAAAAATATTATTTTAATAGTATTATAAGTTATTTTATTTATATTTTTTTGTTTAAAAAATATGTACAGTTACATTTTATATTTTGATTATATGTATATTGTTTGTATTTTAAATTTTGATGTATATATATTTATGATTTACATAAAAATTTAACATTTTATAATTTAAATTATATTATTTACTATATTATATCATTATTTTGTATAATATTGTTTGTATTTTAAATTTTGATGTATATATATTTATGATTTACATAAAAATTTAACATTTTATAATTTAAATTATATTATTTATAATTTTGTATAATATAACATTATTTTGGCCCGACAATATCGTTTTATGACCCATGTGAGGCTTAGATTAGTTTCCACGTGAGAGGTTCCCTATGAGGGATAATATGGGCTCATCCTGTATCCCCCAATCATGTCTCATCTTTGCAAGAACTCGTCCAAGAATGTCTCCTCATTTTTTTATTTTTTATTTTTACTCTTTTGATATAAAGAAATCATAATATTAATGATATGTACATATTTGTAAGTTAAATCTTTTAACTGAAAAGGGACACTTTTCAAGAAACCATTATAGAATCCAACACCAACAATTGATGCGACTGAAGTTACAAGCTTCACACGTCCAAGAAATTGACCTGAAAACAGAAAACTTTTAAGTTCATAGTTATCTGCAAAAATAAAATTGAGGGGATGAATCAACAAACGTGAAGTAAAACATAGCAGAATCAGAATGTGGAGTTGCTTGCCATAGGAAAAATGAACACGGTTGGGAGAAATACATCGGCCTGCTTAATGGTATCCCACAGTTGAATTATACTCTGTTTTGAGGTTTGAACAAACGCAGAGCCGCCCAACAAAAGATTCTGCCCTCTAGCTGAGCCAAAAACTGGCTGCTGCTCTTTAACAAGAACAGCAACTGCAGATGTTATCAGTGGAAGCATTGCTGTTAGTCCAAAGACAGACCTGCGAGTATTGAGAAGTATACTGAACCAGAAGAACCAATGCGAGAAAAAATATGATGATAACAATTAACAAGTGCAGAATGCATGGCATACCTATCACCATATGTACCCACCAAAGAGCCGCTAAAGTAGGAACTCACAATTCCACCAAAAGCTGAGGAACTCCAGCATAAAGACTGAAGAGATCCTGACGTGCTTTGTGATTCACCACGAGCCCTCTCCACTATCATCGAGTCCACAACCTGAAAGATTCTTTGTCTTAACAGGTTTGTGATGAGTCTATCAAATGACACCCAAAAGATCAACAACAATGTCACACAGTAATGCCTCTGAAACTCCAATCTTTTGAGCTCGTGAATTAGATATAAGAGAAATTGGCCAAAATGACTTCCACACCACTCACTTTTGGACTCAGAGAAGCTCCATCACAGATCGCACTAACATAATACATCAATAAACTCATTAAAGAAATGAAACTCGCAACATACTTTGGCCAGTTCAAACTACAATTCCATCCCATGTACTACATAGATTCAAATAAAAAAGGATGATGACATTCATTTTATCTGTCCCCAAAATTAAAGGGAACGAGTACTAACAACGTCTGAATATGCGACAGAAAGATATCCAAGAAGTATGCAGAAGGCTGTTGACAAAAGTGGTCACCAAAGCCCATGAGAGAGCTCCCAGAAGTCCAGAAAGAACCAAATATGACCTTCTTCGATACCCAAAAAGCGAAATGGAATCACTACAACAATGCATCAGAGAAAGGGTTAGGAAATTAATAACATGAAAAGTAAAAAAATGAGAAGATCAATAATCAATGTGAGTTAATACTCACTTGATGAAACCATAAAGGGGCTTAACAATCCACGGCGGCGATGAGATACCACCAGATATGACAGCTGTCTAGTCAACCATGCAAAGATGAGTACTCAATATGTTTGACAGGATAAAAAGAAACAATATTGCTTTAAAATCAGACTCAATAAACGCATGAAATAATTTTCTCCGAACTAGAAATAATGTGTACAAGTATTCAAATTACATGGCGAGCTAAATTTTTGTGTCAAAATGATGTAAACTAGTATTAGTGAATAGGCACAAATTCAAGCAGTAACAACAATGCATATAAAAGAACCCCAGAGTTCGTACCACACCTTAATTCCAATGTTATGGCCACAATATAAATAAATATATCATTTAATTTTTCTTTCCCAGTAAAGTCATAACACAAATAAACACAGTTTTGAAAATTCGCTGATTTTATTCATTTCCAAAATCCACATAATTCTAAGTTTCAACCGTTAGCACGTCCACCCATGAACTGAGACCTAATCCAACAACTATGATTACCTCAGCAGGGCCCAGATGGAGGTCATCTTTTAAGTAAAAACTGACTGCAAGCCTAGAGAGACCCAAGACACCTTGGACAAAATATACCATAGCAACTGCAATATTATCCGGGGTTAAGTACACACCAAATAATCGGATGGACTACATAGAATATCGTCTTTTGCGAACACCATTGTTACTGGATGAGGTGGATTCTTCATCTACTTCGGTTGTGAATGTTTCCCCTTTCTCTACAAATTAATGAAAAGGCATGAGAGAAACAGGGACAAAGATGAAACTTGAAGCAATAACATACCAAGAGCTATTACAAAATAATATGCAAACAGACATAGTAGCTCACATGCAAAAAGAAAACGAGCCATTTTATGGTCAGAACCATGGATTTATAGTTTCAAGTTTTCATAGAAAGTGTGAAATTCTTTTGAATGGCAAGTACCACAATGAGGTGGCTATTGAACACTCGTGCATAGTTACCAGAAGCACAAGGCTCTTTAAGGCATATGAGTATCTTAGCACTTAGTCGCAACGATCGAACGAGTTGCGTCTTATTCAAGGGATATTATTAAATATTTGAAGAAAATGTCAACACGTGGAGTCTAGTATTTGCTTTATAAGTTATTAAATGTCAATAAACAAAAAAACATTCATTAATCTACAAGTAAAATATATAACTATATTCTTGATTCTTTCGCTGAATTTATTAATACTACATTTTTGTGTGCTTAGAAGGCGCTTTGAAACTTTAATGTGCACCAAAATTGGAGCTTAATTGTTCAGGCATGCGCTTCATTGAGTGGATGTGCCCATAGCTCGTAGCAAGGCGCAACTCGGAGCCTCACCTTAAGTCAGGCACATGTCTTATGAGCATATAATAACTTTATATTCAAATTATTGGCATTGCCACCAACTCGATTATTAACAAATAAAAGCTTCATGTTTCTTTCCTAATTAATTTATTTTTCCAACTTCTAAACTTTGAAGATCATCAAATCAGAACAATATCAGAAAGGAGTCTATTTGATTCAATCTAGCAATTCATAGTAAACAAGAGTATCACAATCTTATCTTCCTGAAGAACTTAATTTTAGTTCGAATTACTTTATCGAATTTAACAGTAGATCAAACCTGCAGATCTATTCTTACTTATTAAATGTTCGATCCACAACTAAGTTAGAACCCCGAGTGTGCAGTCAACGACCGTTAACTGTATTTTTTATACTAAAAAAGTGAACACCTGTCTTTCTCAGATAACTCGCATAACACAGAGCACTAGCCAACAAAAGCGAATAACAAATCATTATGGATCAAGATGCAACCTTTAATCTCGATCATCACGAAAAATGTAAAAGAAATCCGAAATGCACACACACAAGACTTACGACATCTGGGTTCCAACAAGGTTCGGATTCTAAGTCGCGGCTGAGAGAGGTGGATTGAAAAGGTACGGGGGCAGACATGTTTAAAACGGCGGCGGCTAACATCGGGTTCTACGGCAGATGGCGTATAATAGATGAAGTGACGGAGATAAGGGGAAAGGGTGAGAAAGGTGAAAACACCATTTCGTGAGGGTAAAATTGGAATGAAATTTGCCTTATAGTTTGCCATTTACGATCATTTATGCGCGGAAAGAGGAGATGGGAGGGGAAAAGTGTCGCGATGAAGCTGGAAGAGGTTATGAAAGGACAAAACTACCCCTGCTGACTGCTGAGTGTTGAGTTGAGTGGAGTGCCAAGTGGTTATCAATAATGACCAAGAAAAATTTGTTTCACACCCCAAACAATATCTTTTCAATTCTAAAAAATTATCGGGAAAAAAAATAAAAAAATATTGGCTCTTTTCATTTTTTGTGTTAATATAATTACTTTTATTTTCATGGTTTTGAATGTTTGTTGTTCGTTGAAAATCTGCAATTGATGTATCAAAAAAACCTGAAAATTATGCCCAACTCAATCGACATCGTGCATTAATTGCTATATATGTATTCTGGCCGAGATCGCAGAAAACAATGAAGAAGAAAGTTCTTTTTATTTTTTAATGAAAAAATTCAATTTTTATAATTCAAAAACAAAGAGAGAAAAAAAAAGATTTTTTTAAATCTTGGTCAACTATCTTTCTAAGAGAAAAACCTCCTCTAACCATTGTTATTTTACAAATTTTTCAAAAAAAAAGAACAAAAATTGTATTCAATGAATTATATTAAAGTTCATTCTTGTGCGTTTAAAGAACAACAATATCGATATAAGATTCAAAATTGATATTTTGACTTCATTTATAATATCTTATTTTTAACGAAATTCTGACACAACTTGACAGGAAAACGTAAAACAAATGAGCAAAAATAATAATCATGATAATTCGAATAAAATTGTTTCAACTTACCTTACATGCACAACCAAATGAATGAGCAACTTACCTCAAATGACAAAGCGAGCCGTGCACGTCAAATTTGCTTGAAGCTACAAGAATTCGAGTAAATTGCAAATCAAAGATAGAAGTGCCTTTAGAAAACATATCCCACAAGTCATTTGAAGTTTTTCAGTGTATTAATGAAAACTAAAGAAGTTTCAGAAACCCTTCAAAAAAGGGTCAAGCTGCAGGAACATGGGAATCCTTGATCGACTCACGCCAAGCATGTATCCTAGCCCCATCTTTGTCGACGATTTTGATTACAAAGTTTGGTGGAGCAACGACCAACCTTGTACGAATTTCTAATATGCACTTATCCACCAACTCGATAGCTTCTTCGACTGTCATGTCTTGACGGTAGTGCCTATCCATCATGGCGAGAGCAAAGTAGGATCCATAACCAAATGCAGCTTTATCAACCTTGTGAAGTGATGCGATGTAATCAAGGAAATATAGAGATGGGCCTACGTCCTTGTCGTAACCGCCTAGTATGATATTCACCATGTATGGATTCTGAAAAACAAAAATCAACAAGTTAAACTGTGTCAAAAGTATATAATACCAGTACACCGGATTATAGGGGTTATTTTGAATGACTTTATATGATATAATCGTCAATTAACTTCACAAAATAAACAATTGTGCAAACTAGTTGCTAGCATGGCTCATTGTGTAGTATTTCGCTTGTGCAGATCTGTGGGAATGAGACGTGACAAAATATGCCAAATAAAGATGTTTAAGCAATTACTTCAGCTCACTAGTCATCATTTGACTAAAATATACTAGTGCCAAGGTGGCTTCAGAAACTGGAGGGTTTAGACCCAAACCTAAACTAAATCATTTGGCAATTAACAGGTGCTTTCTTTATTTGATATTAAAAGCCAAACGTGAACACCCTCTTCTATTATTTTATTCTTCTTTTGATGCACAAACGTAATCTTAAAAACCAAGTGATAGAAGGCAGACTGCGAGAAATGAAAGAAAGTGATAAATTCGTCATGGAGAAATCTCTAAAGAGAAAACTATACCTTTCTCAAGGCTGTGGCAAGCTCGCCTCTGGTGAAGTTTGCGGCAGCTGCAGTTGTGAGGGGAATTCCATTGCGAAATTGGTACAACGCCACATTCTTCTGTATGTACTCTGTGAACTGGACCCTAAAGCATCATCCCGCAAAAAGAAAATAATTGCCACCCACAGTTTCATTCAACAGAAACAACAAAGTGGATCATGCAAAACATGTGAACCATAACAGGGGATGTTTATCCAGAATTCAAGCATACATTATCAAACAGGATTTCAAAAATCTGAACTTCTCAAAACATCCAAAAATGTATAATCGTAAAACTTAAACAAAAACAATGTCACTCACCCAAATCAGCAGATAGATAACAAGAAAAAAGGGTCTAGATACCAAAGCTATTAACTGAAAAAAAGTTATCTTAACTGGAAATCAGTGATAGCTAATTATTATTGCAATACTAATACATAAAAACTTGGGAAAATAAAATCCGGAAACAGAAACACAACAAGGCAACATTAAATGTCAGAACCATAAGAGAAAGAAACCTCCCATCACAACGAATGTCATCATAAACAGAATGTAGGAAATTCAGAAACCAAATACCTTAAACAACAGACTTTCCTAGTAAAATAAAATCCGGAAACAGAAACACAAGGCAACATGAAATGTCAGAAAGATGCGAGAAAGAAACCTCCCATCACAACGAAAGTCATCATAAACAGAATGTAGGAAATTCAGAAACCAAATACCTTAAACAACAGACTTTCCTAGAAATCTCATTGTTTGTAAATACTATTTAACTTGGAGTTAATATAATTTAAAAGGACTCCGTAGTTTTTCATGCAAGAAACTACAATCTCGCGGAAATCAAAAATTACATGACAAAATATCCCTCCAATCATTAGCAGGAAAAAGTTGTGGGACACGAGTATAGAAACTTGTAAGATACTTAACAAAAAATAGACATTCCGTTTCCAATCAGTTAAGCACAAGAAATTTCATTCAATTATGGGTTTTGTATAACAACTATATCGATAATATGTTCAGAGTATGTCGAGAATGATAAAATATATACAACATGCAGAAAATAAATGAAAAACATACGACTCTCAGTGAAAAATTGTCCATCATAAACATAAAGAATGTGAACCCAGTAAGAGAATACATTTAACAGAAATAAAATTACACATAGCGAGAAAACCAAGAACAACCATAAAATGAAACAAAGAAGCTAACTTTAGTTCGAAACAATAAACACACATCTCCGCCTCTAAAAAGGATGTACAGCGTCAACATTTCAGAATAAAACTTCGCATCGAATCTATGTACTAAACTGAATAAATCACAACCAGAAAAGTAAATTTCAAACAGATCACGAGATACCATAAAATGCAATTAAATTACTAAGTGAAAAACAAATTCTTAAGCAATTGAAAAGAGGATTTCACCGGTCTCCAGTTTCTCCAGATGCTCCCATGAGCTTGTGAGAATCTAAGACCATGATCTTGTCCTCGTTCGTCTTGTGCACAAGAATACTGTGAACGGCGGATGTGTCAGCCGCCACTATCGCGAAATCTTTACCCACCAATCCAAATACTGACTCCATATTTTCCCCAACTCCACACTTTTGAAATCAGATTCCAATATGTTCTGCTTTGCTTTTCAGCTCAATCTTCTCTGAATTTAGGGTTTTGTGATTTGTACCCTATTTTTCTTTTCCAGAAATGGAGACGAGTATTTTAACATGGAAGGGAAAATCGTGTCTTGGTGAACAAGAATGTTAAAGCGTGTTGCTGCTACAAATCGCGTTTTAATTAAAAATCGTGTGTTAGTTTCAGGCCTGATATATACTTGAATGGGCCTTGAAAGTTTCTTAGCCCATAATAATATTCTGGATAATTTTCACGTATGATATATGATAATAAATGTTATAATCATTTTTAAAAAATAATAGATTTCATTTAAATTATTTAAAAGTAAAATTTATATTAGCCCACCTGTTTAAGACTCTTTTTGGCTTGAGTAAGTCTCTTGTGAGACGATCTCACGAATATTTATCTGTGAGACAGGTCAATCCTACCGATATTTACAATAAAAATTAATTCTCTTAGCATAAAAAGTAATATTTTTTCATGGCTGACCCAAATAAGATATTTGTCTCACAAAATACGACTTGTGAGATAGTCTCGCGCAAGTTTTTGTGCTTTGGGGGCTAATTAAACATATCTTCAATATTTGAAATAATTTAATAACAATTTATAGTTTTAATTATAAAAAACAATTACAATTAGAAATAACAAATTATAAAATATAATGATCAGGATTTTATTCATGGCATTTGATGTATGTATTTACATAGAGTTTTTTATTAAAAAATAGAAATTAAATTTATTTATTGATTCCAAATAACATTAATTTACTCGATAATCTTTTTTCTAACTTGACATGTAATGATGCAAGACCCCAATAAGGACATGTGATGCCGTGACGGTTAAAGAGTTTCATGCAAGAATCCTACCGGCCTTTGTAAACCAGACTTCTTGTTGATTTAATTTTTTTTTTTTTACAAAAACTAACGTGACGTCGTTTTATAGGTCAATTTTGTTAAAACTATCTACAACTCGACTCATGTAAAGAATCAATTAACTCGTTGATTCCGGATAACATTAGTTTACTAGATAATTCTATTCGTACACATGTAAAGAATCAAGAACCCAAGGGTCCCATGCGAAATCAAACCCTTTTTAATGTTAGAATCCAAATCCTAATCCGAATCGAAATCCTCAAAGTTTGCAAAAAATTTCTCCCGATATCTATATAAACACCTCTCCTATCTATGTATATTTCTCTCAAATCTTCTACCAGCATTAATTAGCTAGACTCACGAAAATTGTTGGCGCACTCAAATTCTCAAAATTTTCCTCTATTTTTTTATCAAGAAAACAAGTGAAACGTAACCCATGGCGGCTAGACGACTGATACGATCCTCTAGCATGGGACAATCTGCAGATCTTCTTCGTTCCTTTAACCGTGATATCAACCCCCCTGTCCCACGGATGGTTTCAAAGGAACAGAAAACCGAGCCAAACCTAAATCCGGCGAAGAAAGATGTGGCGTCGTCGCCAGCACCGGCACTGATCCAGAAGCGAGAACCCCCGAAGGTGTTGGCTGAGAAGCCAAGAAAGTGTATCTTCGAGTTCCCTTCACCACCACGTGTTGAGAAACAAAGCAGCGATTATTTTCTTGATGCATGTGCCTTGTGCAAGAAGAAATTAGATTTCAAGGAAGATATATTTATGTACAGGTACGTACATAATTTCTTCATATAATATTAGATTAATCTCCACCATGTAACATTAATCCGAATTTAAAGATAAACCTTTTAAAAATGGTTTAGTGAAACCTTCGAATATCAAGATTTATAGGATTATAAACATTTAGAAAATATATTTTTTTTGGGTTCAAAGAAATTTAATATGTCAAGTATATTATTCCAGATTAACACATTCTTTTAATTGTTGTTATGCAGTGATAAAGCGTTTTGTTCTCCAGACTGTCGAGATGATCAGATTGCGTTGGACGAGAAGTTTAATCCTCCGTCGCCAACTCGAAATCAGCAAACACGATTCATTTGCAAAGATAAAGGACGTTGGAAGACCAAATTCAATTTCAAAAGGGCATAAGCTTCGGCCAGATTAAGATGTGCTTAGGGTTTAGTTTTCAGTATAAACTGGTTTTAGAATTGTTTAGTACAAAAATATTTTTTAATTCATGTATCTATTTTATTTTTTTAATTTTTTTATTGACAAACTTAATCTTTATATTGCTATAATCAAACCATCTGGATTTAGTTTCCCCAGTATCGGATGTGTAATTGAGGCTAGCTAGGTTTAATTTAGGTAGATGTTGACTTTAAATTTTAACCAGTATCTCACTCGTGCGATGGACAAATTATATTTAGTATATATTATGATTAAAAATTGGATAATGTGAAAATTTTGGCTGCAATTCGTGCTAACAAAATATTAGTACAAATTATAAAACACTATAAAAAAATAGTTGGAATAGCGACGGTTTTTGGTAAACCGTTGCTATTATAGCGACGGTTTTTTATAAACCAACGCACATGTAGCGACGACTTATGCAAAAACCGTCGCCTTTTCATTTAGCGACGGTTTTTGATCAACTGTCGCTATGTTANTAATGTGAGGGGTTTTGTTTAACACAAAAGTTCAGAAACAATAAACTCATGTGTATCAGATTTTAGTCATGTTGTGTGTCGGTGTTGTTAACACATATTCACAACATGCAGCGGAATGTATTATTATCACATACATAAACTTTAATAACCAGAATTAGATGGATTAAATTATTTATAAGCCAACTGTTGGCTAGGGATTTTATTGTTAGAGTAGATGCCCTGCAAGCCAACTGTTGGCTATGGATTTTATTGACTCAGTTGTAATAAACAATTTTTATTTTAATATAATTTAAATTTTAATGGTTTCTTTTTACTTTATCTGTATATCCATGCAAACTGCATAGATAAAGTCCTTGATTATGCTTTAAAACAAATGAATCGTAATTCGATGTTGAAACTCATTTGTAAATACTGCATAATCTAAATTCGTTCTTAGTCGATTCAGCCGCCTAAAACATGGATAAAGGTCGCTTGAGCTTGAGACTAGCATATGGGATGTTGTATACTGCGTTTTTTGGTACGGGCATAGAGATGTCCAAATATGCAGATGGGTAGTCATATTACGAACAGTCATCCCTCGGACTTTCCAAGTGGTTATCATTCATCGAGAGGATAAGTCCGTGGTTATGATTGTGCACAATTAGTCCTTACGACCCGCGACAACACTGAGGCTCTATATGCTAGGGCTGTGCTTTGACTCGTTTACCGGCTCTAGGAGAGTCATCAGGTGGCGAGGTTGGGTACAGTTGCGACACATATAGGAGCCAGTGCATTGCAGTCGGGGATTCACCGCTCACATACAGATGTGGATATCCTATGTGATCTGAAGTAATAATAGTGCATGGAATCTCTGGCCAGAGTATGAGATGTACGTTGGAGAAGGAGTTTTTCAAATAATACACGCGATGCCACTATTATATGTGTCACATAGTTATCGAATTAATATGCAACCCTCGATGAACCAATGGTTGCAGATTCGATCGGGATATATGAGATGAATGGATCATACTGTACGTTTATCATAATCGACTGGTTCTTGTAGGCACTATCAGTGATACCTAGGGGATCATGGGGCGATGCTACTAGACGCTCTTACCATGATCCGATGGGTGCAATCAGAAATGAGTTCCGACATTCTTAATCAAGGTGTTAATGAAAAGAATGGGGCTAACTAGTGTAGCCCGAATAAGAATAAATGTTATTCTGAATCACTAGGAGTTGTGAACTCACGGCTAGCTGTATCCCTGAACCATTGAGGGTCATACAAGCACCGGATCGTTTGTTCTCATTGAGAGAATAAATTCAAGAAGTTGAATTTAAATTATGATATAGTAAATTCAAGGAGTTGGATTTATGATAATTAAATTTTGGGAGAATAAATTCAAAGGAGATGAATTTATAAAATTTGATAATTTAATTTATTAAACTCAAAAGTTGAGTTTATTAAATATTAAGTTTTTGGAGATGATAAATTCAAGGAGTTGAATTTATAATTTAAATATTAAATTCAAATGTTGAATTTATAATGTATTTAATTTATTAAGCTCAAAAGTTGAGTTAATTAAATATAGTGGGAAGTATGTTTAATGGGCTTGTAGGATTACAAATCCAACATACCAAATAAATAAAGTTATTAATGGACCTTGATTAATTAATTAAACTAGTTTGACTAGCCCAAATAATCAATCAGGCCCATTGATGTTAATTATGAATATTGAGTTATGACTTAATTATAAATAGGTGTAATCAAGCCATAACTCTAGCCACCACACTTCCAAATTTTTGAAATTCCTCCATATTTCTCTCAAATATTTCGGCCACCTCTCTTAGGGAAAAAGTTTGAGTTGTCTCTCAAACTATAATCTCCAATGTAAAACTTCTTTTAATTTTTCTAGTGTAAAATAAAAGAGGAACAAATAATCCGGTCGTGGACCTGATTCGGAGATCGAAGAACGTTCGTAGGGATTTACAACAAGAGCTACGTCCGCTAATACCGGAGTAGTTGGAGCCAAGTGAATTAATTCATTAAAGGTATAACGATTCCAACGCCCTATGAATGTTTAATCATAAAATCATACGAGCGCCCAAATCAAATATATTTTGATTGTCAAAATAAAATAAAATTTTTAAAACTTCCGCTGCTTTTGGACGCGTAGAAAACCTAGATCCAACAGTCAACACATATTCACAACATGCAGCGGAATGTATTATTATAACATCCATAAACTTTAATAACCAGAATTAGATGGATTAAATTATCTACAAGTATGAATATTTATACAATGTCTTAGGGAAAAATAATGACTAGAAAACTTGTAAATCATTTACAAAACCTAACACTAGTGACGCGTATAAAAATTTTTTTTATATTCATTTCAGATAAGAATACTTCTCATTGGCCTACATATTTTTTATCTAGTTGCTACCAATGATGTTAATCTTTGATATTTTGGTAGCAATTTCTTTCTTTTTTTTAAGATGACTTAATCTTCTGTTTTGTGAGTTTCCTTGATTAGAAGATAAATCGATGATTCATTTTCTTATGTCTAGATTTATTATTTTTCGTTTTTTGGATTAATTCTAGATTTTATATGAACATATATATTGTAAATATGTTCAGATCTACCGAGAAAAAATTATATCTTTGTTTCCAGATTTTTTTTTTCGGCATTTGATAAACATGCATATTGTTAACATGTTCAGATCTACCAAGAAAGAGCTATATCATTGCTTCATATTTATTATTTTTTCTTTTTTTTGTTGTTTTTCCGGATTTGATAAACACGAATATTGTTAACATGTTCAGATCTACTGAGAAAAAATTATATCATCGTTGATTTAGTTTTTTTTCATACTTCCGAAACAAAATCAGTGTATCCTATGATGATTCTTTCTTGTGTCCAGATTTGTTAATTAATTTTTCTGATTTTTTTTGGATTCGACAAAATATGTATATGGTTAATATATTCAGATCTACCGAAAAAAAGTTATTAATATTTGGACATTTATTCCCATTTTTGGGTAAAATTCTTAATACATAAATTTTAAGATGGCTATATCTTCGATTTTGAGAGCTCTCTTGATTTTTTTGAGAAAAAAGAGATGATAAATCGATGACTTGTTTCGTTTCTAGTTCAATGGAGAGATTTGTTTGCGAAATAGATATTTATTAGGCAAAAACTTGTGTGAAACGGTCTCACGGGTCGTATTTTGTGAGACGGATATCTTATTTGGGTCATCCATGAAAAAGTATTGCTTTTTATGCTAAGCGTATTAATTTTTATTGCGAATATCGGTAGGGTTGATCTGTCTCTCATATAAAGATTCACTGTCTCACAAAAGTCCTACTCTATTTATTATTGAAAAATTGTTTGTTTCGAAACATCTTATGTTTTAAATTTATCTTCGTATTTTTTTTGGAAAGGAATCTAAAGATCTGGTTATCTCCACATCAAATTTACAGAGATTTTGATTTTATTCAGATTTACCAAAAAAAATAACTGATTATATTCAGATTTTTTTAATGTTTCGATATTCTTAAAAAAAATATATTATTTCCTTATTTTAATAGTGTAAAAACTATTAATAAACCTTTTATTTTTCTATCCAATAAATACATAATACTAACATACTAAATTTTTAATGCTTTTTTTTTTCATGTTATGTCTTTTTTAATACATTATATTTTTTAACACGAGCATAATGCTTTTTTCTTAATATAAAATCCTATTTTTTTATTTCTAAAATGTAAATATTTTGTGATTAGTTGGTTATAATGTTAACAAATAACCATATATTTTTAGACAAAAACTTGTGTGAGACGATCACACAGGTTATATTTTGTGAGACGTATCTCTTATTTAGGTCATCCATGAAAAAATATTACTTTTCATGCTACAAATATTACTTTTTATTGTGAATATCGGTAGAGTTGACCGTCTCACATATAAAGATTCATAAATCGTCTCATAAAAGACATACTCATCTTTTTATTTTACAAACTCTGACTTGAACTTTTACCACAAAGTCCGGGTTCGCTGTTATATTCTTTGCTCTTGCCTGCAAATCATTATTTGTTTAATCTATAAAACATCAATTTTACTATAATTTTACCAAAGTCCAACTTTTGTGCAAACTCATAATTAATAGAATGGCTAATTTAAAAATTAATGGCGTGCCCATGATGTACCTGGTGGTCCTAATTATTATGAGGGAAAAAATCCAATGAGTCTGCTACTTATTAATTTAGATACAGTGAAATTATGATTGCCAACCTGCACTCTTTCTTTCATCAAAAGGACAAAGTAGAAATTAATCAAAAGAAATTCTTTTTCATCTTTTACTACACTTTGGTATGGTTCAGGCTGATGAATTTGAAATAATAAAGGCAAAAATGTACCAATTTATGCTATAATTTGTGCAATTTATATCATCCTCACCATATTGCACACATGAGACTTGTGTGATTTACTTTGCATAAAAGGTGCACGGTCATCACCATCTGATTACGTAAACCTCATTCGAATAATATGTCGCGATATTAATAATTAGATCGATTGTAGTAGCGTCATGGGTTGGTTTTCATCAGCAAGCGACCTAGTTTAGTTCGGAGTGGATCATCAACATGTAGTCGTACAATTTTTTTTATTACAACTCACGCGAGGAGGGAGGATCGAACCCAAAGAAACCGCATATTCCGACAGAGAGTGAGATCACTGAGCTACAAGTCCGATCTCGTAGCCGAACATTCTTTTGTTTATACTAATATGAAAACCACATGAGAATTCAAGAAACTTGGAATAACTAACATTTGATGTAAAGGTAGATGTCTCTTCTTATGAAAGGAACTACTCCTAAGCCATGTCTCCCACCAAATAAACCTGCAATATCTGAACCTATCTGACATTTTTTTCCAGTTTGTTTTGATCTCAGTTGCTTTTGCTTTAATCGCAGACTGAAGTAAAGCAGACAAATAGTACATACTATATCTATATAATATATATATATATATGTGGACACATAGATACATACAACAGGGAAGAAAACAACTTTTCAGTAAAAATCATTAGCATAAAACAGAGCACAAGGCACTCTTGCAGAAATCAAATAATGATGATGCTGTAATTTTCCTATCACGTTAGCAATGAGTATTCTCAATTCTCTCTTCATTTAAAGCTAAAAGGTGAAAAGGGGTTTGATTATTTTGACCATAACTAATCTGTTCATCTAACTAATCTCACCTTTGTCAAGAGTCTCTTTTTTTTTTTCTAATATAACAAATAAAGAATTAATCAACAAAATGGAGCCAGGATTCTTCTGTTCCATTTCTTGAATGGTTTCATACTGTAGCCGCATCCTGCAATGAAACTATTTGTTCATTAGTATGAAAGAATGTCGTATTTGTGAAGTTGAAGCATATGAATGTGATGGTACCTGGTAAATGGAGGGCTAAAAACACGAACTTCATATGAAACGTAAGAACTAAGAAGATGTGTTGAGTAAGTAGCGTTGACATCGTGTGAAGTTAGGTCGTTAAGATTGTAGATATGTACATCTGATCAGAAGATGAGAATGAAAATTAGACGATCCAAAGGGAATTGCTGCAAAATGTGGACCGAAAAAGAGAGGGGACTCACTTTTATCGGTTAATGGGCAAAGCCACCAAGAGATGTCCCCATCTTAAGTTCATGATAGCCATTGTATCCTGCAAATGGGGACCGATGAAACATAAGAAATGAGACAACTCAATGCAACACTTGACAATATCCCTTTCATGACTGCCAATTTGAAATGGTACCATAAGGGATTTTTAGCATGGCATACACACGTATATGAAGGTCAATATGTAATACAGGACAGAAAAACACGATGTCAAATTCTATATAATGGTGAATTAAGAAGTAAGACAAAGGAGATAATGTACCTTTATAAGAATTTCTTCAAAAAAAGCAGAGTTCAGTGTAACCATGTGAGTATGGAAACAGTTGCTCCGCATCGATTCTGGAGCTCGAATAGCTCATACTTTTCCTCAACCGATTGGGGACAGACTCAACTTCTGCGCAAAACACGCTGGAAACCGGCCTATGATCTGAAAACCTGGATTCTCCACGAACGTATGATAATTGTTGAAGGCCAGTGCCATACCACAAAATTCGGTCACACCTGCAGGTTTGAAACAATCAAGATCAAACCTTAACTTAGCAGAGGACATGTAATTTGATATCAGAATAATACATCAAGAATTAATAATTTTGTTTTTAATTATTCGAGAATTTAGGTCATGACTGCAGAAAACAAGTATTGTCATAGATTATTACCATGCAGGCGTCCTTCGTTTCTCTTTGGGGTGCATATCATCACCTGCATATCTGTCTGAATTATGAGAATACTTGTACGTTGGTGGGAAATATATCTTCCCTTCCCTCCACCCATCAAATACTCGACCTCGTCTCTGCTCAATCCGAAGCTGTAAGGAAAAAAAACAGGAAAGCAATTTTCATTCAGTATTACCAAAGAAGCAAACAAAATATAACCAAGTATTTTCAAGAACTGAACAGCTAAATCCTCAGAAAACATAAGAAGATATCATACTTGATCTTTCTCTAATAATGCTCTCCAGTTTTGCATTTCAACAAGTGCTTTGGCTGATCGGTATGGCAGTGCAATTCGATAGTTTAGATCTCCAATCCAAATAATTCGACTACAGCAAAAAGAGATTGAGCAACAATAGTTAGACAAAATATATGAACAAGAATTTTTAATTAACTCTTATATTTTCACGTTGTACGACAACAGCAAAATATAATACATCTGCGGTTTGTTGTTGATAATGGGTTAAGAGAAAGAATTAACTTCACCAAAAGGAGAAATGAGGGGGTTTTCATCGAAGCCGGAGAATCTTACTCGTGTTCAAGGATTGTCTCTGGTGATTTCTCCTCGTTGATACCATTAACTCGTGGGAATCTCGTTTTCCTTAGGATCTCCACAACATCAGCATTTCTTCGAAGCTCGTCTCCTTCCTTCTGACCAGACGTCAAGTGACTGCACACAAAGCAAAGGCTGGTCTGATGCAGCAACATGCTCACGGAAATGGATCCCTGCAATAAAAAATGGTATAGCCTCTAAGTCTATTTGTTCAAGAAATGCCCAAATCCAATCTGACCGACTGTTTGTAAGCTAAATTATTACCTTATTACCAAGATATCCCATCAATCCTCTACCAACACAAGAAACCTTTATATTCCGAACATGTTCCCGCAGCTCGTTTCGAACCCAAACCGTGAGAAAAACACCAACCATTTGCTTGCTTGCCGCTAAACAGTATCTTGCATGTCCAGGCATTGTGTACGGATCTTCCCCCTGAGCATAAGTGCTGTATGACATTGGTGAATGCAGCACTGTACTCGGTGATTCCCCAGGCAAATAATCCTCATCCGACCCCCATCTTGAGAAATCACTTGTCCTCTGACCCCAAGAATAGTCACTTGGCCTTCGACTTGAAGAATAGTCGCTCGGTCGATGACCAGAGGAGTAGTCGCTCGGCCTCTGGCTAGAAGAAGAATCACTTGGTCTGTAGCCCCATCTCGTACTTGGCTCAAAGTCACTAGTCCGATGACCAAAAATTACTCGGTCACACACACTAAACCTCCTGTCCAGCCGAGGTTGTGGGGTTGACATATCGTTCTCCATTCTCCAGCCTTGTGGCGTCTGGAAGGATCTACGAGGAAAGAAATTCGAGGCTTTATGTCTGGTAGAACCTTCAAAATCCGCATTCCACTCGGCAACGGGATCAGGGATAGGTGATGGTGTATAGCACACATTGCCTCCACAAGCACCAGGAGCATTGTTTAGTGTTCTTTTTATAAGGGCAAGCCACTTTTTGGCAGGACCATTGTCCTCAACGACGAGAATGTTACTAGCATTCAGAGGGACTATTTCTTGAAAACTACAAAGCAGAAAGAACAACAAATTTCGGTTCAAGAACACGGTAAATTTGGTTATTTGTCATGATTGGATCCAAAGTTCGAATCATACCCAAGTACATATATGTCAGCCGGAGGTGCTGAATGTAGCCAATCATCTAAGTTCATATTGCTGGGTGGTGATTTTCCTGCCACGTTCCAGGTAGATGCGAAGACACTGAACCAAGAACCAATTTAAGAACTACAACTAAGAGCAAAAGGAAATAAAATGAATAAGTTGATTAATATAAGCAAACCTATAGTTCTGAATATTTATAATCTGAGGGTGATCAAGATATCCTCTCCCTCGCCTGGATCGAGATAGTGAACGAGAAAAGGAACGCTCTATATTTTTGGTTGAGTTTTCTGCAGAACCAACACAGATAATCTCTTCAAAACCAGTCTCATCAACCAAGGGAGAGGTATAATGTATGAAAAACATGATAACTGATATATAAAATAGTATGAACTTAATTTATAGGCATAGACTAAATCTTTGAACACTCCTATGAATTTTCAAACTTTTGGAAGTGTAAACTCAAAGTTAGAAATATGACACTACTCACCAGTTCTAATTTTCTTGATTGAAGATGGTTCCCTTTCAGAAAAGCTGTTCCTCGACTCCGCATCCCCGCCTAAAGAGAATTATTATGAACACTCAGTTTTCTCAAAATTAAGCAGCAATTTACAATTTCAATTTTGCATTGTTTTTTTTAGCACAATTTTGCATAGTTTTAAATATTCGAGAAAGAAAAATTATGACTGTTAACAAAAGGTCCTTGAAGTTGGAATTTCACCACATTCAAATTATTTTCTTTCTTTCCTTTCTTTTCAACAAGCAGCGTCGGAGCTTGAATTTACTTGATTATGATGATGAACATAAAAAGAAAGCATATAAAAGCCAGAGAGAATTAAAAAAAAATCCCAATTGTATCTTCCCATAGGATTTCTCAACAGTCGATACCATGTTGAAAACATTAAAAAATAAATTTCAAGGCACAAAAAATGACAAAATGACAAGAAGGAAGAAGAAATAATCAGAAAACTACAAAACAAATATCGAAAACTCAACCACAAATCCAAATTATTGCTAACCACATGAAAATCATACACTCTTATTCAAGAAAATTGTGTACACACCTCCATGAACCGCTCCATCAGCTTCATAGTCCTCGTTTTTGCATTTGATATTGAACCATTTTCTGATCAGTTTCCTTGACCATGAGAGCTTCAAAATAACCAACAAAAATCATTTCAGCATATAAAAAGAATAATTTTTGAAATTACATTTCAAAATAAAATAGGGAAAAAACCTTGCTTTTCTTGGTATGTTCATCTTTCATTGTGCCTCCTATTACTTCATACGGCACTCTCTACACACTTATGCCTTCCCCCTCTCCCAAAAATCTGATCTTTTGCCCCAAAATCAACTCCAAATAAAGAGAAACCGAAAATCAAAAACACCAATATGAAGATTCCTTTAAAATTCACAATTTTTTATGTATCTTCATTAGCTTCCTCGCTTCAATCCCCATGCAAAAACGAAAATTTGCAAATGGGCCTCACCAAATTTTTTTTAAAAAAATAATTCGAACTTCAGCAACCAAGTTTTTCAACATCTCACCCTGAACCCATCAATCAAGATTCAATCTTTCTTTATGAAACACCTCGGTACTAAACACACAAACGGCCTACAAGCACAATACTTGACAATAGGAGGAAGATATAGTAGGCTGGGAGTCCAAATTCATCGACACAATTACACAAATGAGAATGACACAAGAAAACGAGAGGAGAACCAACTTATGAACAAGACAATGCAAGTATCAAGGAGAGAGATAAAGAAGGAATTCCGAGGGGGGCCTTCCCTTTTTTCCCCTTTTTAACAGTGCTCAGCCTCGTTCTCAGTGGCAAAATAATTACAGCAATGCATCGAATTTGAGCAGAATAAAGTGAGCCATCACAGCACCCTCCCACTCTCTATCTCTCTCACACACACACCCACATGTGTACGCATGTGTGTGCGCGCTGCTAGCTTTTATGAACAGAAGCCCAATGGCCAGCTCCAGCATGACGGAAGAGATAACAGTCATGTCCTTTTACACACATAGGTGACCTATTATGACCAAAATCTTGGCTTAGTCAAACAAATGCATTGAATAAAATCGCTTCATAATATTATTAATTTATTTCAATAAAAATTTTATTTTTTGAATTTTTTTTCAAAAAATTGAAAAACCAAACTCAAAGATATAATTTTATTCAGCTGGCGAGGATTAAAGGAATTGGTAAGCAAAGTGTAGACTGTCAAGGGAGCAAAATTGTTTTTTTTTAAAAAAAAAATTATTATTTAAAAGTTGGCATTGGTCTTGCAAACAAAGTTAAAGCATACAAAAGCAAATAAAGATAAAGTTTACTCCAATTCAGAAATAGTTGCAAATTACATTTGATATGATCTGATTTGAATATCGGTTGGCTTATTTCATTAAAAAAAATTATTAAAAAATAAGTTGTACTTTGCTTTATACAATATTTCTCGCTTTCTTGGGCTGTGGTGATTGTTGTCTGTGAATTGGTATTTTGGAATGTCTGGAGATTTGTATTGTCAATTATTTGCGTATAAAGTATGATTCTTTACATGGAGGATTTATTTTTTCGTGTATTAGTTATTGAAATATGCATTATTATCATGTAAAAAATCCATATCAAACTTACCGTGCACACTTATGTGAACATCGATAATGTGTGATATACCTATTGTATGTTGTACACCTATCGTGTGTGTGTGTGTGTGTGTGTGTGTGTGTGTGTGT
>NC_133312.1:21330812-21357841 GCF_012295235.1 Primulina huaijiensis
TAATGGATAAATATTGACGAGGTTGATGTTCATTCTTTATACTAATAAAAGATGCACACGCGTTGTATGTGTTATTATTATTTTTAATTTGATAAATAATATTAAGTAATTAACACGAAATTATTTTCAATTTAGAAGAATTGTTCGATTTAAAAGGACGTTTTTTTTAGATTTTTTACTATGTAAAATATGGAGTGACTTGATGAGGTTTTTAGTAAGATAAGAAAGATAATTAAAGAATTAATATTCTAAGAGTCTCAAACTTAATAATATAATAATATAGATTACTGATCATATGCACGTGTTGCACACTTATATCATCATTTTTATGTTTAATATTTTTTAGTGGAAAAATTTTTAATTTTATTGCTCCTTGTTTTATGATAACTCTCGGTTTCTTTTGTTTTTTCCTTAATTTTTTTTCGAATTATTCAGGATAGTTGTCTAAAAATATTTATTTAATTAATTATAAAAAGGGTAGGTCTCTTGTGAGACGGTCTCACGAATCTTTATATGTAAGACGGGTCAACCTTACCAATATTCACAATAAAAAGTAATAATCTTAGCATAAAAAGTAATATTTTTTCAAAGATGACCCAAATAAGATATCTGTCTCACAAAATACGATCCGTGTGACCGTCTCACACAAGTTTTTATCTTATAAAAATATGTTGTCTACTTTTGTGACAAGTTTTCATTTTTGTTGGATAAGTTATCAGGTAAATAATTAGTAAATTGATTAAAAATAAAGATGATAATTGTAATTTTGAATTGGTCTTATCGAAATAATTATTCTAAAATAGTTTTCTTTATAATATATTATTGATTATTAAAGTAAAATCAAATGAGAATATGGGAACGGGAACATTAATATCTTGAGCAATCTCTATTTAATTGAGAAGAAGTATTATTATATCATATTATAAAAAGAATTGTAATTTAGAGTAAATATGAAAACACAAAGTTTGCCGACTAGGGACGTAGCTCCTCCGCCAACCATGCCGGAGAATATGCAACCATCCGGCTGCCTCAATACTTCAAACTATGCTCCACAAGAAAAGCATCAAAATCCCAAAAACAATAAAGAGAAAGCACAAAACTTTATTTTACAAAATCTAATCTTGATTGACTGATCTTTGATCAATCCACAATAGTATATGCCACATTCAAAACAAAGATTTGGTTAGTTAGTGCTTTTGGCGTCTATTTTCATCATTATTTATGGCGAAGAGATAATGATTAAGATTAAATTCCATGGAATAAAAAAAATTTGAAGGTACATTTATACAATTACATAAAGAATCTATCAAGTAGAGTAGGTCATCTTTTATTTTCAAAAATATCCTTACATCAACGTTTTTTTTCTCAAAATTGACACAACTAACTTTCAATATTACTCTTCTCAAAGAGTGGGTCTCATGTGAGACCGTCTCACGAATCTTAATCTGTGAGACGGGTCAACCATATTCATATTCACAATAAAAAGTAATACTCTTAGCATAAAAAGTAATACTTTTTCATAGATGACCCAAATAAGAGATCCGTCTCACAAATACGACCCGTGAGACCGTCTCATACAAGTTTTTGCCCTTCTCAAATTGTACAATGACTCTTCACTAATTTATATAACACAAAAACTCTTGTGATACGGTCTCACGGATCAATTTCGTGGGTCGATTTCTTATTTGGGTCATCCATGAAAAAATATTAGTTTTTATGCTAAGAGTATTATTTTTTATTGTGAATATCGGTAGGGTTGACCCGTCTCACAGATAAAAATTCGTGAAACTGTCTCACAAGAGACTTACTCTTTGTACATAAAATTAAGCATTTAATAAAAATAAAAAAATCTTATATAAATTATGATTATAAATAATTTAACAAACACACAATGTGTGTGGTCATGTGCATATTTAAATCAATTGTGTGCTAATTATATGCATCATGAAATAATACACATTTCATTGAAAGACATGGATTGGATAGGTTTAAAGAATATGTATCACAATCTCACGAATCTATATTCATTAGACATGTCGACTTTATACATATCATGAAAAGTAATAATTTTGACATAAAATATAATATTTTTTAATGAGTTAACGTAGGTTTGAGATCCGTCTCACAAGATTTTTTGTGTTTTTTTAAAATATCCACCAATTCAATAGAAGATTCGCTGGGTGTAGATAATTTGATATAACATATAAAAATCTCAAAGTTACAAAATTTAATGTGTTGTATGATCTTATATTTTAGCTGAATATATCATTAATTAATTGTATATATTAATATTGAACTAAAATCATTATTCTAAAAATATTTTATTAGTCATAAAATAATTCAATTGATATCTTTTAGGTGACGGTGAAAGTGCTAGCTATTTTGGACCCATGAATCATAAGGCAAAAACTTGTGTGAGACGATTTCACGGGTCGTATTTTGTGATACGGATCTCTTATTTGAGTCATCCATGAAAAAGTATTACTTTTTATGTTAAGAGTATCTCTTATTTGTGTCATCCATGAAAAAATATTACTTTTTATACTAAGAGTATTACTTTTTATTGTGATTATCGATATGGTTGATCCGTCTCACATATAAAGATTCGTGAGACCGTCTCACAAGATATCTAATCAAATCATAATCCGTAATAATGAACAAATACATGGTTATTACTCAACAAAAATGCAGATGCACAAGTGAAATATGAACCACAAATTAGACCTAAATTTTTGGTCCCAAATATTATTACTGATGTACATAGACAAATATTCTAATCTTCGTTGTCAATCTCAGTCTTGGTGGATATATGACATTCTCATCAAATTTATTGCCCTAGTGTTCCATTAATGCAGCAAGAGAGATTTTTCATTTTTTTTGTAAAAAAATTAAATTTAAATTCATTATTAAGGAATTTTTGTGAACCACTAATTTGAAATCATTTATATATTATAAAGATTTTCAATTTATAAATATAATGAGTAATCAACAAATTACAATGATTTAGTGTATCAATTAAAAATATTCTTTATAGTTTTAAACAAACATTACATAAAAAAATTTCATTAAAAAATTCACTCTCATGTTGTCCATTAAGTTTAATAAATATCCATCAAATATTACTCTATCAAATTAAAATTATAGAATCAAATGCTTGTTTTACTTTTAGTTGAACTAATTATTGTTTTCCAACAATCTCACTTTCAATAATCGCATTATCTTAAATCTGATATCATTTATAAGATCAAAAATTTATCGTTTTACTAAAAACTATATGTGATATGATCGATTGAGAGATAATCATTGAGATACAATAGCTTGTTTATTGAAATATTGAACACCGATGAATTAAATCGAGTCTGGTTTTCAAACCAAGCAGAAGACACTCAAAATAATCATTCGTAGAAACCTATTAAATAGTTTGGTAAACTATTTAAAAGATATACAAGTTGAATATGTAAAAATGTTTTTGATTGAACCATTTTATCAAACACTTGGTATTTAAAATGCACATAATATGCTTCTACAACACATATTAAAAATAATAACAATAATAAGTAAATGTGATAAATAAATATACACAAATTTGTTTAAGAATGTTCGAATATTAACAACTCCTATGTCATCCCTTCTTCTCATTGGAAATGATTTACTAGAAGACTTTGATTTATACAACTTCTTGTATAAACATATCTCAACTTAGACTTATCACTTGTCTAATTGAAACTCATATCACACTCTCGATTGTAGATCGCGACCTTACAATCCCCATATTGTTTAATATCTCTTATGTAAAGACTACAAACACAATATTTAATGTCTTTGTGTGAAGACACGCTCATCGAAACTTTGAAACTCAACAATCATGTATATGTCTGAGGATTTTTACTATGTATGTATATATCAAATGTATCATCACACTTGAGTTTTCTCTTATTCTCGCTAATTTCTTCATGTAGGTTGTCCATGTTTTGAATCCTCTTCCAAATACTGTATTTGATCTTCAAGATGTCGTATTTATAGACTCCAAGAATGATATGTACGTTAGACATAATAATATGACTGTTTGAGAAGATCATGAAAAGTTTTTGACATTAAAACAGTCATTTCCACCTTGTTAGACGCTTTTCCCGAGCCTGACTGATTTTGAGGTCCACTGTCAGTTAGGATCGTTAGCTAGATTTCTCTTTCAATTGGGCTCGTCAGCTATACTGAACCAAACTGATGAGGTTTGCTTATTCATAATCAATAGTTTCGTCATCATTTATCAGTATCTTAAACTCTGATTCAGACTTCGACTTTTGAATATGATTTTTAGATCATTGGATCAGCTTCGTCAGGCATACTGAATCGTTTCATTTGGATAACTAAGCTGATTAGGCTGACAAAAATACTGCAACTACTCATTCCCAACTGATTGTTGTTGTCGTTGCAATCCGTTTGGTCTTTCAACCATCAGTTTTCCTATATAACATCCGATTTAACCCAACCGATGTAAAATACGACTCGTCACAAATTGATTTTTCTGTTAATTTGTTTTAGCGGCTGGTCATTTGCCAATCTATGAGATATAGTCGAAACACCGCAGCTCGTCAGATTTTCAATTTGGTTAAATTAAAGTTTTCAGCTTCCTTTTTGAGTTAGCGACTTCACACTTAAGTAAATATGTTAGAAACACGATAAAAAATTTTGTTATCAGCAAAATCAAGATTGCTAGAGTTTCTAAACCTAACAATACGCAACGATAACGATAAAAACTAAAAATTTTAATCCATACATTGCAACTCAAGTTCTATATTTTGATCGGTTTTCTAGTAATGACAATAATTTCTTCCCAATAAATATATAATACCCAAGTTTCTAAATCAACTTTATATCAAATTAGAAACTACCCATAATTATCAAATGAATAATATATGCGGGCAAAGAATATGCCCCTACCATAGTTTTTAAAGCATGGGTGCATATATATTGTTTCCATGACAAGATATCCCATTAGGATTAATTGTGTTTACATTCAATGAAAACATGATTAAAAGCATATTTCTAAATGCGGTTTCTTGTGCCTCACTGCGAGGTGGAATTTAATTAATATTATTTTATTATTATTATTTTGCTTCAAAAGGTGAAATCGCTCACCTTAGGCGCCCCTCACCCCCGGCCCGACAGGATTGTGAGAGGAGGTAAATCATGGTGACTCAGCCAACCAACAGCAGCTAGACATGCTACGCCGCGCACAAGGAGCTCCCCCACATTGGAGGGAATTTAACTCACACACTGCCGCTTGCGAGACTCGATCCCTGGTTATTGCTCCAAGATTCACTGCTGCTGGCCAACTGAGCTAAGCCCATGTGGACATTATTATTATTTTTGCTTGTATTGGCATGTGTTTTGTATAAAATAAAATACTAAAATGTCGTAGTACAACAAAGAATAATGAGCATGATCATTGTAAATTTTGGAATTTATCTGTATTTTATTAACTTTTTTTTACTATTATCAGTTTTGGTTATTCTAAAGAAAAAAATTCGAATGGATGTGTTTTTTTGAAGAAATACATTATATTTGAGATTAATAATTTAAAAAAATGATAATTCACTAAAAAAATTTCGAATTAATTATGTGTTTTTGAAGAAATATGCTTGAGATTAATAATTTAGGGACTAAAAATAAACCAAACAGTTGTTTAAATATTTTATTTTATTAGGATATTATATTTGTCCGTGATTATATCCTTAATCAAAGAATCTTATCGTCGATTATAATATTCAATAGAGAAAAGGAATGTTTATTGAGTGAAATTATTGTTTATGTTTGGAAGAATAATTGAAACCCGTTATTTGAGATGTTACAAAGTTAAAATATTAGAATTTTAATGTTATCACCAGTTATAGTTTTTAATAAAACGACAAACACTAGTTCTATAATTGGTATAAGAGAAAAGATCACGAGTTCGATTTTCATTTATTGCAATGAGTGCAATTATTGAAAGAAAGATTATTGTGTTGCAATAATTATCTCTGTTTGATATAGCAATCGAAACGTGTTGTTTGAACCGATGTATATTTAAAATAGTAGAGTTACACTGTTATTACCAGACTTCGATAAAGTTACGATGGCTCCGTCTTAATAAAAATAAAAATTTCCTCAAAAAAAGCAAAAATAAAAATTAATAAAAACGAGGCAGTCAAAGAAGATTAAATTTGATTTTATGCTTTTTAGAAATCTGCTTTGCGGCCCCAATTGAATAGTTTATCATCTTCTTTGCACTTTTCCTGTATTTATTCATTATTTGATGACATTCTTTGCCACGTTTGTCCCTAAAAAATATATAATTTACTTTTTCTTCTTCTTTTTATTTCTTAAAAATAATTATTTTCCATATTTTCAAGTAATTTAGTTATCTTTTTCTTTCCTTTTGTATCATCCAAATAAAGTTTTATACAGAATTATATCCACCTTAAGAAAATGCAGTATTTGTATCATCAAAATTTCTTTATTATCCCTTAAAAAACATATGAAATAAGAGTGCTTAGCTAAAATATGAATTCTCTGATTCGCTGATCTATATGGAAGAACAAAAATACAATTCGATAAATCCAAAGTTAAAGAGTTTTGCATTCATCTATAATCATTCCATAACTAGAAGAATCAGAACTTTAATAATTGAGAGCAGAGTCGTGCCTATGTTTAATAGGACCTGAGGTGAAAAATAAAACGAGCTTTCTTATTGTGGTATACAATTGTAAAGTTCAGTTCGCAAATAACAAATATACTAAATAATACATAAATACATTAGTGATAATATATTACATCAATAACAAATTAACAAATATTTGAAATAATTAAATCAATAATACTCGTTTAACTGTTTTAGAAAGAAAAATATTATCAAATTTGTATAATATAGTTGTCAGACAATTCCTCTCTCAATCAACAACATATGTTCTTTTTGGTGATACAACCGAGCTTGTATGATTAACAAAATATTATAGCAATACAAGTATTTGACAATAAACCATTCAGTTTTGCGAAACACGGTAACACATTAATCGATCTTTTTCATTTGTTAATAACATCTCATGACCATCAACTCCAAAGACAACTTATCAGTATTAATATCTGAACGTCGATCATAACTCAAAATTGTTGAAGCTTCATACAAGACTTCATCAAACTAGTTAATGATTACTCTTTAACTTCTCCAAATTCAACAAAACTCGAAAGTATATCGAAACTGCATCTATAAGTTATTAAAAATGACTAACTCGATGAGAATCGCACTTACCATCGTAAGGAATTAGAGAAACTTATAATTCAATAATCGACATAATCATCGGAATCGACCTATTAATTGCATAAAACGAACCATCTAACAAGAAGATATAAAAGTAGGCAAAATCTTTTTTTAATTGACCCCCTATTTTCTTCTTCAATAAATTTACCCTTACTTGACAATATTAAAATATTTATTTAAATTATCTTAGATTATGATATCATTTGATAACCCAAACTACTTTTTTTAGCAGAAAAATTAATTAACTACTTAATCGAAAGGATGTGGGGAATATATTTAAAATTGGATATTCCTTGACATTGTTTCCACTCAATCTTTCGAATTTTTGAAGAAGATTTTGCATCAAATAAAAGCATATCCTTTGAATTAATTTGAACTTAAACCCAGGTGACCCAAATTTTTTTAAAACAAATTTATATGTTAATTTTTAATAATTTTGAATTAATTTGATGTTAAGTCGAGAAACTTGATTTTTTTTAAATTAAAATATTATAGAGTTTAAAATCTTACTTGTGATAAAACAAACATCATGGCTCTGCCCTTGGACCTACTCAAAAGACTATGACCGCATTTTAAATGCTTAGAAAAAATATGGAACACGCCGATAGCTTATAATCCATATAGTACCACGTTCTTAAATATGAGACAAAACAAATCTGAGACAATAATAACAAACTTCTATTAATCTTTCAACACATAATAGAGAAGAAACCTGCAAACATGACCAAGCCAGTCTACTCGAGCTCATCTCATCAGGCTAGGTCATGCTCATTCCACCAGGTCAAGTCAGCCCACCCTAACTCATCTCATCAGGTCAAAAATCTTTATAAAAAAAGAACATCTCTATGCTCGATATATTATCCATCCAACGCACTCAATCTATCCGAACATCATCAAGCTCCCTTCTCAACTTCTTCGCTGGGACATGCAAGTTTTTCTATATACCCTGTACAAGTTCATGGTATAATGTCTTTTTTGTATTATTTACTTGTAAATAGACCCAAACACACATATGTATACACTTCATCATTAGTTCATAAAGTTGATACATAACACAAGTCCACGCAACTTAATGTACAAACTATAGGTTTTACAGTAGCACGGGAGAAACAGAGCTTGTTCTGCTTCAAAGTGCCTTAGCTATCGCTCTGATGGTGTTCGGGGTCGTCCTGCAGCAACCTCCGATGAGAGACGCACCAGCGTCATGCCATTTCCCAACATACGACACAAAATCTACATCTCCTACGCCATTTGATGGCTTCAAAAAAGGAAAAAAAAAAAAACAATGAGAAAATACCGCGACAATGAAAACGAGATGCAACTTGTTTTCGAAGGTAAGACCTAAAGCAATAAGACAAAAAATTCAAGAAAACTATCGGACTCACCATCCATTTTTTTGTGTCAGCGTCATAAGTCTCCCCGCTGTTGGGATACACAAGAATCGGTTTCGCAGTCACCTGAAAAAAAACGGTGAGAGTAAAAATAGAACGTGAAGAGCAAGGCTTAGATATTATCTTTCACAAGAATTCAGAAACAATTGGGAGCCCCTTTGCTCTCTTCTTGTTTCAGAATCTATTGATCGAGCCTGAGTACTGAAGTTATACGGCATGAATATTTAAACCATATATATACTCATCAAACTGTATGGTACAATGTATGAGATGATCAAAGGATATATAATGAATATCGATGGAAAATTTGATAGTTATAAGTAACTTAAGTAATATTGTAATCAATTATACAGTGTTTGGTCTGTTTGTTGAGTGTGAATTGAGTAATCAGACACTCTCGTCAAGCACAACGAACGCACCATGATGAATCTTACTCTGAAACTGTCTACACTTCAGAAGTGTCCCAATATGTGATTAAGGTACTTAATCTGCAATGAGGCAAGACAGCAAACCTTTGACAAAGACTCGGATCTTTGCCACGAGGACAGATATTCGCATACACCAGAGAACAACTAATACCAATGACGATTTATCGCAAGTAGGAAAACTTGATAGTTGATACCTTTTGAATCGACTGGATTAGTCCATGAATGTATCTTGGTGGGGTACAATTGATTCCAACTCCCACTACTTGCTCACAAGAATCAGCTATCGACGCACAATCTTGTATGGAATCGCCACTGACAACATTGATTCCATCATTAGAAGTGAAGGAAAACCATGCCGGTATGTTTATGGCCTCTTCCTCAAGAAGCTCAGAATACGCCTATATGCATCAAATATATTACAGTACACAACTTTAATTAAAAAGATTTGCTTCCCTGCAAAAACGTGACAAATATCAACTTAATATGGCAAAATTACATCGGCTTCGAGCTTATTTGGAATGGTCTCGAATGCTATAATATCAGCCCCGGATTTAGCCAAAACCTGGACCCTTCTTCGGTGAAAATCTTTCAAAGTTTCAAGACACACATCATCTCCATAAATCCCACTGCAAAAAACAACAAAGAAAAGCATACAAATCACTTGTCAAGATATAATATTCATTCAAGTTTCGTAACATTGCGAAATTGCTAGCAGAAGTCCCGTCTTCTTAGACCGTTTGTCGGTTCCCACTAATCAATCAATGGCTCACCTATACTCCGAGCCATCAGCAAGATAGGCCCCGTAGCTCCCCACAGATGCGGCAACTAAAATGGGACGACGCTTCGGTGTCATCTCATCTTCCGAAACATCCCACGAACTTTTGGTGGACCTTTCATTATATATATCTCGAGCCTCACACGCTATTTTTACACTTCGTTCCAGTAATGCTTCGCCTTCTTCTTTGGAAAATCCTTTAGCTTCAAAACCCTGAAGAGTAGCCTGCCTCATGGACATTAAAATAAATTATAATCTGGACTCGTATATTCAAAATTTTATTTATGAATTTGTATGTGACATGTTGAGTACCTGATATGAAGCAGATATAATGATATTCGCACCAGCTTCAAGGTAATCCAGGTGAACCTGCGACGGATTATAATCTATAATTTACCCTTTACTTGTCCCCAATTATGGGTCCGAAAAAAATATTGTCCATGTTCGGGTTTTAATTCAATAATTTTGAATATGAATCAAATAATATTCGAATCCACTTATTCATTTTTACATGTCATGTGAACAAAATCTAATAGTTCAAACAAATTGACTATTGGAGGAATCAAATCGTTTTTCATATTTTTTAATAGAATAAGGGACGGCATATATGAACAACGACGTTAAACTTGAGCATATCTATATGCGTACCATGTGATTAAATACGAGTCACCTAAATTAATTCACAAAAACTCTTATGAGACGGTTTCACGGATCAATTTTATGGGTCGAATCTTTTATTTGAGTCATTAATGAAAAATCATTACTTTTTAACTTTTTATGCTAAGAGTATTACTTTTTATTCTAAATATTGATAGGGTTGACCGTCTCACAGTTAAAGATTTGTGAGATCGTATCACAAAGACGTACTCAAATTAATTAACCATCTTTAAGTCATCAGAGTATGTTGTCTTAATAATTTAAAATAATAAAAAAATATAATTTATAATTAGCGCAAAGTCAGTCCTATAACGATTAATGATTCAAAATTCATACAAATCGGAAATAAATAGATATCATAAGAAGTATATAAGAAGAGAAGAAAAACCACAAATTCATCATCGTACATAAATGCACGAAGAAAATAGTTGAAGAAACCTCGTACGAGATTCTTGGACAAATGATCGGCCAAAATTCGCGTATTTGAAAGTGATCTGTGCAGTGAAAAGCATATATAGATGATATTATCGTGATATTTAGAGGAAAGTAATACCCTTCTGATGAGGTGCGGTGAACTGACAAGGCACTTGGCGCTCCACAGGGGATCATGCAGATCGGCACCGTGTCTTTCCAGCTCCGTCGCAAGGCCGCCGTCTATGACGGCGTAGCCGCCGCACTGGTTGAGGAAATTCTTCATGAAAGAGGAATGATTGCTTAATGTTTCGCTCAGTCCCATGTTCAAATTTTGTGGCTAATCTTAAGGTGGTCGGTTGCCCAGTGGGTCGTATGTTTTTTTTTTTCTATTTTGCGGTGGTGGCGCCGGCGGTGGAGGGGGCTGGATTCTTAGCGAAAACCAAAGGTGGCAGGAAATGTTTTGGGGCTTTATTTATATTGTAATACAATTCGCGTGATTTTACCGATATACCCTTTGATATCTAGTATTTTGTGATGCTGTAAATCGAAATATTTTTGCTCTTCAAATAATAATTATATCATTTTAGTTTCACTATTTTGTAAATTATTATGGCGAATTATAAAAAATCTACTGAGTAATCTTTTTAGATTAAGGGACTAAATTGTAATTGTATGCATAAGTAGAATGTGAAAGGACATTTAAGTAAAAATATTAACACAAATGGGATGGCTCTACATGAAATTAAAGAAAAATCCAATTTGGATTGAATTTCCTCTTAAGTTTGGATGTGTGGAGTTTCATACCATGGTCCAAATGTACCTGGCTCGATATCACTGCTAAGTTAATTCTCCCTTTGAACCGAGACACGGAAGATGCACTAGTACAACAAAAGAAGTAGCTAGCCCTCTACCCCAACTTCGTTTTATCATTTTGTTTAGCGGGAAAATATCGTATAATAATATTGAAAAAGCATAAATCTTCCTGTTTAAAATTAAAGGTTTTCCCGAGTTTTTGAATTTCAGACACGTTTATTATTTATGCAGGGAATTTTCCACGTGATTTTTTTAAGTATAAGGTTCTAAAAGATCATTAATTTGATAACGGGTTGTATCTTTTATATATGCGCTAAATGTTTTTTGCCCTTTTTTTGCTACGCAAGCATATATATTTTTATAAAAATTGTAATTATATGGTAGATGTGTCATGTGTTTGGTAACAAAAATGTGTTTGGTAACAAAAAAAAAAAAAAAAAAAGGGCTAATTATATCAATGCGTATTAGGAAATGTTTACAGCAAGAAAAAATTTCGAAGACAACGGATTTTATCTGTTTTTTATGTGGGTGAAAAATTATTGTCGTATGTAGTGTTGTTAGAAGTCTACTAAAAAACAATGAATAAACACGGTTGTTTTTTCAATCAAAGACTAAAATTTTTATTCGTTGTGAAACCGTTGTCTTTTGACAGAAAATTTAATTGATACTTTTTCTGCAAGTAGTTTGTTGGATCAAAATTTACATAAGCTAAATTGAACTGAGATAAACTGGACATGAGCTAAACTGAAATGACATTATCTGAAGAATCAATTAGACTACTCATAGTTACAAAGTTAAATTATTAGATAAAGTATTTCGTAAAAACAGTTTCTAAATTGTCAGATATCAGTGAGCACTTTCTAGAGTGTACGATGATTTTACTCACCGTTGGATCCAAGTTTATAAATAGAAGAACAAGTATATTAGTTGGACTATCTAGAATTATCGCATAAGGTCAAATATTCAAGCTTCCAATAGCCCTTCTGCTTTCAATAATTTTTAGCACACTTAATTATATTAGATTGTTAAAGATCAATTTTTTCTTAATATCTTTCATTTCGAAATACTTATAAACTGACAGTAACTGTATTGTTCAGTATTGTTTAAGTAGGTAAGATAAACTAGGAGTTTCAGTTAGGTAGTGATAAAGCCTGACAGAATCGGATTGTTACAAAAATTGTAATTTCCAATGTCTCCTAGTGAACATCATTCCCACGATAAAGAATTGATGACATATGAGTTGTTCAGATATTGATTTGAAGATTTTGGAGATAATTGAAGAAGATATTTTGTTGAATATATATTTTGATTGTTGAAGATATTACGGAGATAGAAAGATATCATCTTCATAAATATGAGAAGATAATATTTGTTTTCTGTTTTATCTTTTTTATTAAGTGGGTTAATCATGAAAACTAGGAAAAATAAGAGAAATTCGGATCAATAAGCGATACCAGAGAGAATTCATTTTTTTAAAGATGTTCACCCTGGAGTGTAGAATTCGGTTTTTAAGGCTATGATATGATGCATGATGGAGAATACACGAGGCCATTGCAAATACATTTTCATAACATGTGACAAAGAATCTAGTAGGAAAATCGCATGGTTGATATTAGAGGGAGCATTGTATACATCTCAAAGATAGGGGAAAATGGTTGAAAGCTTAACGATTTGATTTCTAAAGTTTTTATTTTTGTCAAAAGAGAGAGATAGCGTTATATGTTTGTGAATTTTCTTGAATATTGTTTTTATGATTCTTCCAAAATAAGCTAGAAAGGGAGATAGTTAGATGTTATTTTTTAATTGGCTTAATTTTTTAGATTAATTTGTCAAAAAATATTGATTTAAACGGGAGAAAATATTTTGTTGAATATATATTTTGATTGTTGAAGAAATTATAGAGATAGAAATATATTATCTTGATTGATATGAGAAGATAATATGCAAAATTTTGAAATAGTTTGTCTATCTTGGATATAATGTATTTTTCTGTACATTAGAGGTCTTATTCAATTTGAAAATTGTCGAGAGTGGCCATGTGTGGTCTAGGGAGGCCGATGAGATTTTAATGTCAAATATTTCAAAATTGATTTGTTGGTTGTTGCTTTATGCACGATACTCATTCAACCATTCTTTTGGGAGAAGAAGGTGCTTTCTCGAGAGAGTTATATTTCTTGCATTGAGTATACCGTATATTTTATGATGTAACCTTATCAAGTTGGTTAATTAAAGATCCAAAAACAAAAACTGTTCATTCTGTATTGTATTCTGCGTCGCGAAAAATGCTACGACAAGATTCAAAAATCGCCACTTTATCATTCTGTTTTGAGAACTTTTATATTGCTGGTGGTGCACGAGTGTCACTAGTTGACGATTCATTCATCATGAGAGGAGTGTAGCGTTCTCCAGAGAGAAACATGTTATCAAAGAGAGTTTGAGTTAACGGATATTAAAGATGAATGGTGCTCGTCAAGTCTACTGAATGTGTTTGTCAAAGAGGCGTCATAAGAAGGAAAAAAAAGACATTTATTTAAATAAGTTCTTGTACCAGTGTAACATATGACATTAGTGGATTTGCTTGTCTTTTACTTTTCTTTCAATTTTATTTTTTTATTAAATCAGCTAATCATGAAAATTGATCAAAATAAGATACAAACGGATCAACATATTTAATCATGAAAGTAGATTGATAAAAAAAAATAATAGGAAAAATAATATTAAATATGAAAACCAGATTATATATTTGAGGCGCAAGAAAAAAAATGTAACATTTATATTTAAAAGAGATTAAATATAATTTATAACGAGTTTGTTTTCTCTAAGCCGCCACGAACTGTATATTAAAATTAGACAAGAAATTAAATATATAAACAAAGACTTTTGAGGTATACTCTCTCACAATCAAGTCGAGTCCCCAAAAATGTGCATTCCAAACGTCACTAAATTGATCACAAGACTTGATTGCTGTCTCCACAATCATTTTAGTGCGTGAATAAGTCGATCGATTTCAAAAAATTTGGGATTCCAAGTATATTTTCTCTCCCTACTCGGATGTAATTCTCATCATGTTATAAGATCACATGACTCGTTCGAAACCGACAGTATATGTTAATGATCAAATGACTAAAACTTCACGAGTGGAAGAGAAACGTTTCAGGTGTAATATAAAAAATCAGTTTCCAAATAATTCCAAGTATAAGCTAGGGGCAGATAGAGTCTCGACATCATTATCAATAAGAAAAGTTTGTTAACATGATTTTGCTTCTTTTCTAGTTGAGTCACATTGAGACAAGATAGTGATGTTGATAATTATCAAGTTATAGCATGATTCATCGGATAATCAATTACAAGACGAATAAAATTTGTCTTGCATCATTCATTTTTTTCCGAATAAAAGATGACACTTGACCTAACACAAAAATTTTACTCCGCACAATTTATGATTTTGAGGCTTATATTATTTATAACTTGAAAATTTATGTGTTTATTCTTAAAATTTGTATGTTTATATGTTATTTAATATATTAATTAACTTCATATCATTAATCTTATGCTAAAAACTAAAAAAAAATTCACTCTTAATCTTGTTTTAAACCCGCTTAAACTTGTGAAGTTTGAATCTTGATATCTGTTGGGATGCAATAATTGTTCTGCTAGCAAAACAATTGAACCGTGCACGACGCTTGGGATGCTGTAAGATTTAAAATTTTGAGTTGTACTATTTTTTGACAAAACGACAAATATTTATTGTTTCATCATAGTTTTACAATTTTTATTGGGGGGAGAAAAATTCTTCATAATTGGCTCCACATGAATTAAATAAAAGTAAATTAGCTTAAAATCTAGGGGAAGTTGGTGAAAAATCTCCATCAAAATATTTATTTGGGTTCACTCCCTACCCACAAAATTGTGGTACTATGTCATACAAAATGTGGTACACTTCATGTGGAAATGTGGTACTAAAAAAGTACCCATGTACTGAACACAAAAAAAATCGACGACTGGGGACTGAAGGTCAATTTCCCTTAAAATATCTACACCAATATTTTCGGTTTATGAATCAGTCTTTATGTCAGTACTTTTTATTAAAGACTCTCTACTATCAAAAAGTTTTATTTGCTCCTTATTACAATTAAAATGTACATTTTTAGTTATTAAGTTTAAAAATTAACTATTTATATTAATCTATGTGCATATTTGAGCTTCATTTGGCATATTTGAGGTCGTTTGAACCTATTTTTTTTTCCAGATTATATGTTTTTTGGGACAATTTGCTACAATGCAACTATGATATATTTTTCCTTTTCCCATATGTGGTTGCACCCTAAATCCATCGAATTTTTCAGAAGGTTTTGTTTTGAGGATTTGACAGTGATTTGCATTGTGATGTAGATGCATTTTGTATGATTTTGCTTTAAAAATTATATGGATTTGAAGGGGTTGTAGAAGCACAATATAGATAGATTCGAGAACTAGTTCATCGAGTGAAGTGATATTTGGTAACTGTAATACAATGAGTATTATTCAGCGAGTTAAATGATTCAAAATAATTCGATGGATTTCGGTTGTCATATTTGCATTGTAAAAAATTGGCCTTAAGTATATATATTTCTGGCCACCGGAAATAGCAGTGAAATAAAGAATTACGTACACATTTCCGAATTTCTTGATCTGTGCAAAATACACAATGTCCACACAAAATATTGCCGATGGAGGATAGTTGCCGGAGGAGAAAATCGTCGGAAGACTAATTGAACATCAAAAAAGAAAGAGTGTGTCTCATGTGAGACCGTCTCACGGATCTTAATCTGTGAGACGGGGCAACCCTACCCATATTCACAATAAAAAGTAATACTTTTTCATGGATGACCCAAATAAGAGACTCGTCTCACAAATACGACCCGTGAGACCGTCTCACACAAGTTTTTGCCAAAAAGAAAATAGTTAGTTAATTTTTAAATTTAAAAGATAAAAATGTACCTTTAATGGCAATAAAATTTTTGGACAACAAGGAGCCCTTAATAAAAAAAAAGTAAAAACATGAGGATTAATTCATAAAATGAGAATATTGGTGGGGATTTTAAGCCAATTTTACCCATTAAATACAAAACCAGATATATTAGCTAAAAAAAGTTTCTTAAAAAAATAATTTAGCGGATTACATGATTATTTTAATTCATTATAAAATATCATTATTTCATAATTAAAATGGGATTAAAAAAAATTTAATGATTAAATGATCAGAAAGAATAAATTTTTCTCAATCTATCCATTTGAATTTTAATAAGTTGATTTTCATTATGATAGCATAAGTTAATTCAATAATTAAAATTTAGCATTTGATCGAATGTACATAAATATTCCTTCCAACAATCGATATAATTCGCTACAAAAATCGCAAAGGAACAAATATATAATTCGTCAAACGACTCGAACATAAATCGACAAACTCTTCGCTGGTTGATCAACTAATATGGCGGACATCCATTCAACCCGAGCGTAAGGATGAGGAGAAAAGAAAAAAAAACAGAGCTCATTACGGCCCTCGAGTTGGAGTGAAGCAGAAACACTTTCCAGCCTGGTCTTCCGGTATCATTCCACCTCCTTTGCTTGTGTCGATAGCTTCCAACAGCCTTACGACCTCATCCATGTCTGGTCGTTTCTCTGGGTTCGCGTCCCAGCACTTTTTCATGATACTTACAACAGAACTGGGACAACACCGAGGAATCTCGGGCCGCAAATTCTACAAAAGTTACATCATGTAAAATGTAAATGAGTAGCTGATCGATGAGAGAATTGTAAAGAATGATATATGCCATTCTATGGGATCCTTAACATCAGACTTTCATATTCTCTACGTACCATCGGATAACAAAAATATTAATTTCGACAAATCAACGACTAGCATAGAACTGCCATATAACATTGAACCAGAAAGAAAGAAAGGGGATTCGATTTTACCACATCCCTCATCCAGTTGATCCAAAAAATAGGTATTTCAACACAAGATGATGAAAGGTCGAAAAAGAAGGAAAAATTTCGGTTTTATATGAGTATATTACCTGTCGAACGACGGCAGAAGAAACCTCAGCGAAGCTAAGATCTGGATAAGGCAGATCACAGCAATATATTTCCCATAAGCATATACCAAAGCTGTAGACATCACATTTTCGGTTATAGGGCTTCCCATCCAGTACCTATGTAAATATGAAATAAATGTATCAATTGCTATGCTTTTGCTAAAATGGTAACTATTGTAACGAAATTTAAATTGACTTATATGATAACTATAATGTGCTTGATAGCAATAATCGTCGCAATTGTTTTATGTACAATCATAAAAATGTAAAGCATTGGTTGTGCAATATATAATATTTTATTTACACCGCTCACACCAGCTATATTTTACGGTTCAAGACAAGCGCTCGGTCTTATACCTATTTAAGTTTCTATTTATACTATATAGAGGGGGAACCTAATGTTAGGTTGAGCATTAAAAGCCTTTTCTATTTAAATGAAAAATCTTCAGAGTAAAGATTTACACAGTACTGCGTCTCGAATGTATAACTCATCCATGTATACCTCAGGGGCCATATAGCCTAGGGTTCCAGTTTCACCAGTCATGTCCTTGGGGTTTTGAGCTTCAACACGGGCCACACCAAAGTCGGCAATTTTCAAGTTTCTCTGAGAATCTAATAGCATGTTTTCAGCTTTGACATCCCGATGTACGATTTTCTTCGAATGCAGATAGCTAAGCCTGAGAGCATATTCAATAATGGTAAGTATTCGCTAAAAGATTCTCGAGTTAATAATTTCAAAATTACCCTCTAGATAGGTCCAAAGCAAGTTGTATCACAATTTTAAAGGCGAGCTTCTTCTTCCGATTCTTGAATAAGTAGTTCTTCAACGTCCCTCCAGCAAGAAATTCCACGATGACACAACATGCCCTTGATGGAAAGTTGGTATTGCTCTCGGAAGGGTTTTTGGACGGGATTTTGATTTGTGAAGTTCCCATTGAAGCACCGACAAACTAAAAGGAAACAATATCATTTTTAGTAGGAAGAAATAATACATAGTATGATTGGCCTATGGCTATATGAAGATAATAGAATTGAAGAAATCGAGGTTGGAAATTTACACTGGTAACGTTCGGATGGTCAAGCTTGTGCCAAACAGCAACCTCTTGTTTAAACGATGCACGAAGAGCGGCAGATTCGGCAGCTGTGGCCATGCCATCCTCTCCCCAGTCCAGCAACTTCACTGTAAAAGCATGAGTAATATCATTTCAGCACTGATGTGAACGTATAATAAGAAATATCAATGATCTATCTCGAGAAATGGTCGTTAATATAGCCGAAACCAGGATTTCCTAACTTTCGTAATAAAAAACATCAAAGTAACCAAGGGCCATTACACAAAGTTAACAACGTGTCATTCAGACAATCTAACACCGAACTTAGACAACTCAACATAAAGTTATTGTCAGAATTCAGATTGTTGATCCAGTATTCCATACAAGTGTTTCACTTCGTATACCGTATCTAACATCATTGTCACAAACAAGTAAACGCGAGAGTGGCAGAGTCACAACTAGGACAGGAAGTATATCGAATAGTACTACAAAGAAAATTAGACCACAACTTACATTTATGTTCTAAGGTTACTGACCATACACCTGAGATAATTTCAAGGCAAGGGTACGTTATAAGATGGTGATTGTTCAAGTGAACCTAATAAATTTAATATTTAACATACAGACTGCGAGAAATAAAATGCGGCGTCAATGGTGGGAGAAGCCTTAAACTCGTGCACCTATGCATTTAAAGGTTTGCGAATTAATCAGAGGCCCGATACGATTTCTCAAGGCAGGGTCAGGTTAAAAACAACGCACTTACCATGAGTTTAAACTAAATAATAGCAAAATATCTTCACAAACTAGAATTCAACCATAAGAAATCATCGGAAGGTAACATCTTTTCGATACAATAATTAATAATAGATATGGTTAGTGCCACAAACATTAATAATGTTTATAGAAACCATTATAGTTTTAGTATCATTAAATACAAGCATACTATAAAACAGGTAAAACCAACAATTTGATGTCATTAATGATCCCTTCATAGAATCAAACAAAAAAAGAATACCATGAAACATAAATTATTAAAATGAAATACTTGGTGGAATTACCTGCAACATCCTGGTTATTATAAGTACCCCGATAAACCGTGCCATACGTCCCCTGAGCCACTAGATATCGAATTTCCAACTTCGACGGATCAATTTCCCACACCTCCTTAGGCTTCTGGCTTCCCTTAGCCTCAATGTCCCGTGACCAAGCCCGGCTTAAATGCTTCTCAAGCTGCACGTCCAAGCTTTTAAGATCGATTTTATCCGCCCGAAAAATCATATCTTTGCTACTACTTAAGCCACCTGAGCCCTTGTCGCCTAAGGCGCCCTTCAATTTTTCAGCTTTTGGCACCTCCCCAACACATTTATTTTTTATTTCATCCATGATTCGACAAAACTGAGGAATCTATCTGCCCCAATTCACAGAAAATCTCAATCTTGATTGTCTGATATTCAATCAAGAACTTGGCTAAGACAAGCAACCCTGTGGATCAAATCCAAGGCAAAAATCAGTACAGTTGTCGAGTTTTAAAAGAATCTGTCTTCTTTAAAAAAGACCAAATATTTATTTCAGGAAGTAAAATACTTGCCAAGATTGATAAGAATTCATCTTTTATTTAGCAAAGATCGAATATATTTCATCGGCATCAATTAGAACAAAGATGGAAAAAAAAATAAACACAAAAATCAAACAATACCGTAGATTCAATCTTCCAGCGCTACTAAAAAATGGGTAAAAATATCAAAATAATCTCAAAAGTGCTATGTAGACTGTAGTTTTCCTGACAAGAACTTTAAACAAGAAAGTCAATCACAATTACTAATCATATCTAAAAAAGAAAAAAGGGCACAATAATTGAAGGGGCCAAAAAAAAAACAGATTTGACCTTTCACAAATTCAAAAAACCAAAAAAAATCCATGACCAAGCATTCTAGCCATAGAAAGACCCACCCGAAAACTTACCTCTAAACTCCAAAAGTAAACCCCAAGAAAACGACCCATTTCATTTTCCAACTTACATGATTGAAAAAGGAAATACTTTTTCAAGAAACAGAATTCGAACTCCCCAAAAACCCAATTTCGAAAGATTAGAAAAAAGAAGTATTCAGAGACGAAAAAGTTGACCAACCCTTTGAATATCTTTCTGCAAATTCAACGGGAAAATCAAGAAATGGAACTCCTGCTCGATATAAACAGATCAGAGAGATGTGAATGGAATAACTTGTGGAGAAGAGAAGCTGAGACAAAAGGGGGATTGAGAGGAATTTCGCGGGGCATGCCTTATATAATTTACTTTTCTTTTTTCCTTATTTAATGCAAAATATTGAATGTACTTGTAATAATAATTAGACAAATCCAAGAACGAATGTACCGTTCCGTGCATGTCCGTCCAACCACATTACCTCAAGACTAAGTCCATAAATCCAGTGGACGAAAATACCCTCCATTTGATGGTCTTTTGTAAAGGGATATGTAATTTGTCATGAGAATAAAAATTTATTTAAGTTCGAAATCTAATTATAACAAGTCGTTTCATGAGCTAAAAAATTCGAAATCCGTTAATTTTAAGACTGATTGTGGAATTTCAGACTATTTTGGTTTACAATGATAAACGTAATACCATACAATTTTTCTTTTTGAAAATTTATACCATATAAATTTGATTTAACG
Organism: Primulina huaijiensis; assembly: GCF_012295235.1. Lineage (NCBI taxonomy): Eukaryota > Viridiplantae > Streptophyta > Magnoliopsida > Lamiales > Gesneriaceae > Primulina > Primulina huaijiensis. The sequence continues at coordinate 21,352,390 of NC_133312.1, forward strand.
TATAAATTCAAGTTAAGCTTTTGTCAAACTTAATCCCATGATAATTTCTATGTTTTTGTTGAAAGTGAATTTGGAAAAAAAAATGATATAAACGATTTTCTCGTATATATTATATTATAGTAATTAACCAAACGCATATTTTTTGTTGAGAATATTTTTATTTATATCATAATTGTAAAAAGTAACTGACGGAATTTTAATGTAATTTGAAATGGTATATTTAAATGAGAGTCGTGTTATAATTGTAAAACTTAACGACGGGATAAATTGTAATATAAAATGATGAAATTTAAAAAAATGAAATTAAGATATAATTTTTTGTTTCTACTATATATAGATTGTTAATAGTATTCTAAAAGATATAATGCGAGTAAATAGACGTTGTTGTGAAAAAATAAAAATTTACGGTAAAAAGTAAAAATCTCAAACTCTCAAAATTATCACACTACACACTTTATAATATTTTTCTCTCAACTCAATTGTGATTTTCTTCACAAATGTGAGATCTATTTATAGAAAATTTTTACAAATAATCAAAAAATAAATTACATCATTACCTTCATCATCACACACAAATTTCAATATTCAACACCTAATTTTACCTAATTTTCAACATTCAAATATTCAATACACGCATTTTAAATATTATTTTTCAACACTCCCCCTTGTGATGATGATCATAATGATTGTCTTCATTACGTGTTTTTATACTGCTCGTTAAAAACCTTACTAGGAAAAACCCATTGGGATAAAAACCAAAGTAAGGGAAAAAGAGTGCAGTCATGTAAACTCCCCCTCATGTTGATACGAACAATTCTTCACAAATATCGTAGATTGCGCATCCCAATATTATATATGTGCTTTCTGAATATTGTCGTAGGAAGTGCCTTTGTGAAGAGATCTGATGAGTTTTCACTTGATTGAATGTGACGAACATCAATACATTTATTCTTCTCAAGCTCCTTGGTGAATGCGAAGAACTTAGGATGAATATGTTTAGTTCTGTCGCTTTTTATGTATCCTTCTTTCATTTGAGCAACACATGCAGCATTATCTTCATATAGTATAACAGGCTTCTCGTCGAATGATAATCCGCATGAGATTTGGATATGTTGGGTCATTGATTTTAGCCACACACATTCACGGCTTGCTTCATGTAGTGCAATAATCTCGACATGATTTGATGAAGTTGTTACGAGCGTTTGTTTCTGTGAACACCAAGAAATTGCAGTGCCTCCACGAGTAAATACATATCCAGTTTGGGAACGTGACTTGTGTGGATCAGATAAGTATCCAGCATCGGCATAACCAATTATACTTGGATTAGCATCTTTTGAATATAAAAGTCCCAAGTCTGTCGTTAGATAACGGAATATATGTTTAATTCCGTTCCAGTGTCTCTTTGTTGGATATGTGCTAAATCTTGCCAATAAATTTACGGCAAAAGATATATCAGGCCTTGTACAATTTGTAAGATACATAAGGGCACCGATAGCACTTAAATATGGTACTTCTGGACCAAGAATATCTTCATCATCTTCACATGGACGAAATGGATCCTTTTCTATGTTTAATGATCTAACAACCATTGGAGTACTTAAAGGATTTGATTTATCCATATTAAAACGTTTAAGGATCTTTTCTGTATAATTTTTCTGGTGAACAAATATTCCACATTCTTTTTGTTCAATTTGTAAACCCAGACAATACTTGGTTTTTCCAAGATCCTTCATTTCAAATTCTTCTTTCAAGTATGACACAACTTCTTGAATTTCCTTATTTGTTCCAATGATGTTTAAATCATCAACATATACAGCAATAATTACGCATCCGGATGTTGTTTTCTTAATGAAAACACAAGGGCATATTGAATTATTTACATATCCCTTTTTCATCAAGTGATCACTTAGCCTATTATACCACATTCTGCCGGATTGCTTCAACCCATATAATGATCTTAGTAATTTCACAGAATAACATTCTCTGGGTTTTGAACTTTGTGCTTCAGGCATCTTAAATCCTTCAGGGATTTTCATATATATATTACTATCAAGTGATCCATATAAGTAGGCTGTAACAACATCCATAAGACGCATTTCTAAATTTTCAGATACTGCCAAGCTAATCAAATACCGAAACGTAATTGCATCCATCACAGGAGAATACGTTTCTTCATAATCAATTCCAGGCCTTTGAGAAAAACCTTGTGCAACAAGTCGAGCTTTATATCTTACTATTTCATTTTTCTCATTTCGCTTTCGAATAAAAACCCATTTGTATCCAACAGGTTTTACACCTTCAGGTGTAAGGACTATAGGTCCAAAAACATTACGTTTATTTAGCGAATCCAATTCAACCTGGATGGCATCTTTCCATTTTATCCAATCCTGCCGATTTTTACATTCACCAAAAGATTTTGGTTCATGATCTTCATTATCATTTATGATGTCGATTGCCACATTATAAGAAAATATATCATCAATTTCTTCTATATCTTTTCGGTTCCATATTTTTCCAGTATTAATATAATTGATAGAGATTTCATGATTCTCGTCAGTTTGTGGTTCTGACAAAACATTTTCATCATCATGTGTTTCTTCAGGAACATCATTCTCTATTTTGTGATCATTATGTGTTTCTTCAGGAACATCATTCTCTATTTTGTGATCATTGTGTTTCTCTATGAATTTTCTTTTTCGAGGATTTTTATCCTTGGAACCAACTGGCCTTCCACGCTTCAGGCGTTTAATGACATCATGACTATCTTCAATTTGTTTCTTCGGAATTTCAATTCGAGCAGGGGCATTTGCAGCATGTATATATGATTTAGTTACCCCTTTTGTGTCTGCAAATGCATCTGGTATTTGATTTGCTATTCTTTGCAAGTGCACAATTTGCTGTACATCTTTTTCACATTGTTTTGTTCTTGGATCCAGATGTAACAATGATGATACATACCATGTAATTTCTTTTTCGGTATGTTTCTGTTCTCCCCCTAACATTGGGAAGATTTCCTCATTAAAATGACAATCAGCAAAACGTGCTGTGAACACGTCGCCTGTCTGTGGTTCAAGATATCGAATGATCGATGGACTATCATAACCAATATAAATTCCAATCTTTCTTTGAGGTCCCATTTTCTTTCGTTGAGGTGGTGCAATAGGCACATACACCATACATCCAAAAATTCTCAGATGAGAAATGTCTGGTTCTTTACCAAATGCAAGCTGCAATGGGGAGTATTTATGATATGCACTTGGTCTGATGCGAATTAATGAAGCAGCATGTAAAATTGCATGTCCCCATATAGAAATAGGGAGCTTTGTTTTCATAATCATTGGTCTAGCAATCATTTGCAGACGTTTAATCAATGATTCAGCCAATCCATTTTGAGTATGTACATGAGCAACAGGATGCTCAACAATGATTCCCATAGACATACAATAATCATTGAAAGTCTGGGAAGTAAATTCACCAGCATTATCAAGTCTAATTTTCTTGATTGTATAATCGGGAAATTGATTCCTCAATTTTATTATTTGAGCAAGTAATCTTGCAAATGCAACATTTCGAGTTGACAATAAACATACATGTGACCATCTGCTGGAGGCATCAATCAATACCATAAAGTATCTGAATGGTCCACATGGTGGATGGATTGGTCCACAAATATCACCCTGAATACGTTCAAGAAACATTGGTGATTCAGTTTGGATTTTGGCTGGTGATGGTCTTATAATAAGTTTTCCAAGAGAACATGCTTTACATTGAAACTTATTATTCTGAAAGATCTTCTGGTCTTTCAATGGATGACCATGTGTATTTTCTATAATTCTTCGCATCATTGTTGAACCAGGATGTCCTAATCGATCATGCCAATTGGTTAATATTGAAGAATTATCAATTACCATGTTTGATTCAATGGGACGTATATGTGTATAATGCAATCCAGTAGGGAGCATTGGTAGTTTTTCAATCACATATTTCTTTCCTGATTTATATGTGGTAAGACACATATATTTCTCATTCCCTTCATTCATTGTTTGAGTATCATACCCATGGGAATATATATCATTAAAACTCAACAAAATTTTTTTCGATTGTGGTGAATATAAAGCATCATTGATAAAAAAATTTGTACCATTAGGTAACAAAAATTGTGCTTTACCACATTCTTTAATCAAGTCTACAGGACCTGATATTGTATTCACCATTGTTTTTGTTGGTTTTAATTCCAAGAAATATCTTTTATTTCGGAGGATAGTGTACGTTGTACCACTATCAGATATGCAAACTTCAGCTTGGTTCAAAGCATTTTCCATATTTGAACTTCAAAAAAAATGTGCAATGAAATAAAATTACTGACAATACATTTATAAAAATAAAATACAATACATATTTAAAAATTTAACACACGATAAAATATTATCATACAAGTACATGGAAAAATAAAAAAAATTTACATATCTATTCCACCAGCAAATTGGTCATTGTCTGAGAAATCAATCAGAAAATCTCCAGCATCAAAATGAGTTGAATTATTCAAAGGTTCATTGTATTCAGTAAAATTGGTCTCCTTTTCTTTCCCCTTTAATGATTCTTTATAAAGTTTACAAAAGTGCTCAGGGGCTCGACAAATACGGGATCAATGTCATGGAGTACCGCATCTGAAACAAGAACTTTCAAATCTTTTTGAGTGATTCTCATTAACACTCATATTCTCATGATGTCTTTTCGGTGGATGATTTGGGACGTTCTTTTGAGATGAGTTATAGAAATAACTATCTCGATTATTTTCAAAAACACGACCGCGTCCACGACCACGACAACTTCCACGTCCACGTCCACGACCACGACCTCGACCAAAACCTTGTCTTTAAATTTGATTTTGGTTTCCAGGTTTAAATTCATTTTTAATTACAACATTTATTTCTGAAAATGCTGATGATCCAGTGGGTCAGGACTGATGATTTCTCATTAGTAGCTCGTTGTTTTTTTTCGCCAGAAGAAGACAGGCGATGAGCTCAGAATATCTCGCAAATCCACGCACTCTATATTGTTGCTGTAAAGTTATATTTGATGCGTGAAACGTGGAAAATGTTTTTTCGAGCATTTCTGATTCTGTGACCTCATGTCCACAAAATTTTAGCTGCGAGATTATTCGATACATCGCTGAATTGTAATCACTGACTTTCTTAAAATCTTGGAATCTTAACATATTCCATTCATCACGGGCGGTCGGAAGTATAACTTCCCTTATATGTTCAAATCTTTCTTTCAATCCTTTCCACAGAGCCATGTGATCTTTTTCGATGAGATATTCACATTTTAAACCTTCATCGAGATGTCGACGCAAAAATATTATAGCTTTTGCTTTTTCTTGTGATGAAGATATACCATTTTCTTTAATGGTCTCGCTTAGACCCAATGACTCAAGATGCATTTCTACATC
>NC_133312.1:21357955-21385851 GCF_012295235.1 Primulina huaijiensis
AAAATAAATGTATGTATTTGTATAATTTTATGGTAATAATATGGTGTATATAATATTAGTAATGTTTTAAATAATTATGTATATCATATCACAATATTATAATGAGGTGTCATAAGATATTTTGTTTAAAAACCTTATAGACTTTTATACTTGTCGTATCCCTTACCGGGAGTGTGGGATGTCGTCTTAACATCCTCCCAGGATTTATAACAAGTTTTTTGAAAAATTTATTTTTATTATTTATAATAACATTATATTATATATTAAATATATAAACAATAAATAAATAAACAATAAAATAAATATTATTACTTTTGTTACCTTTTTCTTCTGTTTTGGAGCTTGGAAAAATATGGAGGACTTTTAGAGCTTCGTGCTGATAACGTGTTGTGAAAAAGTAAAAATTTACGGTAAAAAGTAAAAATCTCAAACTCTCAAAATTATCACACTACACACTTTATAATATTTTTCTCTCAACTCAATTGTGATTTTCTTCACAAATGAGAGATCTATTTATAGAAAATTTTTACAAATAATCCAAAAATAAATTACATCATTACCTTCATCATCACACACAAATTTCAATATTCAACACCTAATTTTACCTAATTTTCAACATTCAAATATTCAATACACACATTTTAAATATTATTTTTCAACAGACGTGAATTTATCAAAGAACCATAATAATGGAATAATTAGTCAAGATTTTGACTTTGTACTTTCCAGAGATGCTCCTTAATTTAAATAATGTCATTTTTAAAGAATATTTAAACAAAAAAATCAGGAACCATCAGATGGAATGGAGATGAATATTTCGGTGGTATCGACTTTAGTGAAATTAATTAGCATTGTCTTCTAAAATATAATTTTTTTTAAAAAAAATAATAACAAATAATTAAATTTTCATCAAGGACAAAATAGGTTTCCACGCCCCTTTTTTAAAAAAATATAAAAGAGGAACAACGAGAAAGTTATGCGTAAGCCGGACGCCTGCATACACTTACGTGTAATAATATTATTAAAAAAAATAAGTTTCGTTACCAATAATAATATAAATTATTTGAATAGTTTAGTTTAGTTTAGTTTAGTTTAGTTTAGTTTATTTGGGTTATCCTATATAGTGATAGTGACATTCAGGAAATAAAATATGAACATCTCAAGTCAATTTTATGTCCAGTTGTGGATGACATTATGAATTCAATATTTTGTGCGTATAATGAGTGTTAACGCGGATAGTTGTACTTAATTCAGCCCAAAAAGTTAGATCAATAGGGAGGATTGTCCAAGTCTATATATGAATTCTCAGGGATTTTATCTACCGATATATGACAACTAACATACTTTCCACGTTCAGGAATGAACATCTAGAATATGAAGTTTACAGATGGCCTTATTATGAGCATAATCGGTGGTCCAACTGTGAGAAAAGATGTTACATCGGCAATTCTAAAAATTTTGAATGATCTTATTGATTGATCTGAATGGAATTCAACTGTCATTGTCCTTATTCCTAAAGTGTTGGAGACGTCGACCCCAAAAGATTTTCGCCTTATCAGTCTTTGCAACACCTACTACAAGATTATATCACGTACAATCACAAATAGACTGAGAACAGTCCTTTCCATATCTATCGATCAATATCAAAGTATCTCTGTTCCGAGACGTCTTATTACAGACAATGTGATTATTGGGTTCGAATGTATTCATTGGATTCGAAACAGTAAGAAAATCAAGAAAAGATTCGAAGCTCTGAAATTAGATATGAGTAAAGCCTACGATGGATTTGAGTGAAATTTTTTGGAGGCAATCATGCTTAAATTAGGCTTCAGCTGGGACTTCGTGAGATTGATCTTAAATTGTATATCCTCGGTTTCTTACTCTTTTCGAGTTAGCAATTGATGTAAACGTATAGCGTAGACTGAGGATGTAAGATACGTCTGATTGGTAAATTGACCCACCTAGTCGGTAAACGATCCCACCTAGCTGCAAAAAAATCCATGTAGACAGTATACAGTTAACCTTGCGGGGAGTCACCTGCGTCACGAACAGTCGTCAAGAGGGTGCTGGGAAACCGACACTCTGACATTCAAGTTAGCAAGCAGTTCGAAGAAAATCCCTGAAAACTAAAAGCTTGAGCAAAAATGAAAGCTTGAATTGTGTAGAAGTTTCTCTATTTATAGATCTTTAGGAGTATCTAATGGACTGAGCTTTAGCAAACACAATCCAAATTATGGGGCTTGGACAGTGTTAAAACTCAACAAATAACTAATTGAATTAGCATTATTAAATTGGGCTTATTCTTATTAATCCAACAAATAATTAATCGAGTTGTATTAAATAATTAGATTGGGCTTGTACCCATCATATGTCCCCCCACTTTCAATCAGCTTCAGGTAAATAGAGACGATGTATAGTATAAATTATGTATGAAAATTAATCAATCAAAGATCGAAATTTTTATAAATGTTTTGGGGAATGATTTTATTTCCCTTTTTTGTAGTAAAATCGATTTTTCTTTATGTTATATATAGTTATATTTTTGGAATGATTTTATTTCTTTTGATTTGAGATGGAAAAAAATTTCCAACCGTTATAAATATGAGTAGGGGTGAAATAAACCAGAAGAAGACAAAACAATTGTAAAAAGAACCGCGAGTGGACCGAAATTGGCGACATGAGTACGTATTCTTTTCCATCTTTTTATTACTTTTGTATTGGTCTTTGAATTTTCATCCTTGCATTGTCCTTTTCGTCTCTTTATTTATTGTGTCATATATTAAAACTTTTATTTAGAATTATCTATATTTAGATAATATATATATAAATTTCATTTAATCTAAAGAAAATTTGAGTTAAAAAAACACGTTTGAATTGAAAATTCGTTTAAAAATATTTACAAATTAAAAAATATCTAATTTTATCAATTTAGCTATTTAAAAATATTAAATACTTTTTTGTGCATACTTTGAAAATTTCTCATTTTGTGTTTTGGAAAACATTCAAATAAATAGCAAATTATAATAAATAAATATTTTAGTTAACTGAAAAATTTCATTGAATCTAACAAAAAGTTCAAGTGAAAAAATTTGGTTAATGACTTGAAAATCAACACATCGACATAAGTAATAATTCTGATTTAAAAAAATGTTATAATTTGTCAAAAGCCCAGTGGACTGTGAAGTTTTGGGCCTAAAATTGGGCCTCTTAAAGGCCCAAAATGTGTGTCATACTTGCTCCTTTCGTGCTTTAGCAAGTGACTTTTTAGTAAAAATCATAATTTATAACCGAGCGATTGACTCTTTACTAAACTCAATGAAAACAATACAAATTTAATTGATTAAACTATATAACAGTTTAAATATCATGATTCGATGGTTCTTCTAACATAAACAATTATTACAATCTGCAGAGGAGCATATAAATTTGACCTGGTGATTGACTATAAGTTGTTAACTAATTGCATTGTAAATTAAAATTATGGTATATGTGTATTAAAATAAATTGTTTTAGGTCTCGATTTCCGATTCCACCACGGGTACTTTATGAGAAATTACGATGATAATTTGGCTTCAATGAATTTAACTTTGTCAAAGAGTATGTCTCTTGTGAGACGGTTCCACGAATCTTTATCTGTGAGACGGGTCAACCCTACCAATATTTACAATAAAAAATAATACTCTTAGCATAAAAACTAATATTTTTTCATTGATGACCCAAATAAAATATTCAACCCACGAAATTGATACGTGAGACCGTCTCACAATAGTTTTTTTTGTTTGTCAAATTATAATTGTTATTGGTGCAATTCTAAATTATTGTATACCTGCTCATTTGACAAATGGGAAAGTCTATCAGACAATATTTGGTGACTAAATTTAGACTTTCACACTCACATATTAATGTAATAATTTGTCACCAGTTCCAAAAAAAACAAGAAGTAAATAATGTCTGAAGGATCTCACTTTCCCAGCCCAATGTGTATATAATATTGGGATGAAGGAAATTTTACTCCAATGTTAAATTGAAAGATAGAAAATAATATAATCCCATTTAATTTGCTGTCCAACTAATTTCCATTGCAATAATTGTTGGCTAATTATGATTTAGCTTGAAAACTAGGCGGAGTTGGGGGTTAATTATTCAAAACCATAGACTTCCCCTTTTTTCAATAATAATTGAGTTCTAACTATAATTTTACAATTACCCAAAACAATAATTATAACAAAAATAATATGGGTAGGTTGGTTGTGAAACGAATCAACCCGATTCATATTTAGAGTCAAAAGTAATATTTTTTGGTATAAAAATAATAAATTTTTCATAAGTCGGGTCAGGTAAGATATACGTCTCACAAAACTTTCATGTGAGACGGTCTTATAAATTTTTTTTGTTAAACAATATATATAGGTTTCATAAATAGTTCAAACATCACTCAATTTTCATTTTCAGTCCGACCCGTTTTCGACCCACTTAGGATATTGCATTTTTTTTAACCTTTTATTCATATAAGTATTTTTTTTAATAAAAAAATGGCATACAATTTAGGGATTTTAGCTTAATTTCGCATGGAACAACCAAATTCCGACAAAAACCCATGTTCCCAGTATAGTAACACTGGAAAAATATTAAATAAAAGTGGCCGTTTATGCATTGGACTGGATACGACATCAACGTCCAGAAATTATTTATGTAAACGATGAAATAATAAAAACCAACAAATATTTTGTCTATTACAGCTTGTAGTTGTATATAGTCAACTTTATTAATATTTTAAGTAGAATATAATATCCAACCAATGTCTTTGCAGGATGGGGACATTTTATGGTGCATGAAAATTTTTGTCAAGCAGTCTCACGAGTCAATTTGTGAGCTTATTTAGATCACTAATAAGAAAATATTATTTTTTATACAAAAAACATGAACATGGTTGATTATCTCACGAATAAAGATATGTAAGATTGTCTAACAAGATACATGTTGTTTTCATTGAGAAATCAGACAGTGATTAGAATCAAGAGTAATTTATCATGAAATAATCTCACATCTTAACTTTAATTTAGTAAAATCCCTTTATTCATGTATCATTTTATAAGTGACGAACATGTATGTCTTTGTTATCATCCAAAAACCTATCTGAGCAATTGAATCGATTAATTTCACTTTTTTCCTATCGTCCTTGTATTCGAGGATATTATCAATATTTTTGAGAGTATAATAATTTTCTTTACAAGCAAATCAATCTAACGTGACACATGAAATATTGTACGGTTTAAAATATTAGATTCACACTATTAATGTCAGTTATAGTTTTTGATAAAACGATTTTAGATGTTCTCATATATTTTATAACTTCATATGATGACGTCGATTTAATGTGTCGAATTGATATCGAGTAATTATCAATAATCATGAAATAGTGATTTTAAAAAAAAATAGTGATTTAAGAGATGTGACTTGGGAGGAGGAAGTTGAACATGATGATTGTCACATGGGAGAACCACTCTCGCATGGATGGACATTATCATGGCGCATGAACATGTTGCAAGGAAATGTGGGAAATTGGATAATGTACATTAATTAATTTATATNAGAAAGCTAAGATGGAATATTTCCATCTAGTCATTGGAAATCTAGAGAAACATCTAAAGTTTTGCGAGCTAAAAAATGAGTCACACAATTGACCGAGCGATACATATACTCAAGTACAAATGGAGTATGTGAAAATGAGGGTGAAAGTATCACGACAGAAGGACAAAACCCTCTTTTTTTCATTGTACAACGAACATAAAAAAATAATTTTTTTTTATTTTTTAAAAAATAAAGGTACCATCTTGAGTTTGAAGAATTTGACGAACCAGAAAAAGGTAAAGGAAAAACCAGAAGTTGGTACTTCCGTTGGTGGATACTGTCTATCTGCCTTTTTCTGGCATTTGTTAATTTGTTTGATATAATATTAAATGTTTTTACAGGTGACATAATATTAAAAACAATATTTTAGTTTTTTTTGGTAGAAAACAATATTTTAGTTAAATAAAATAATTGGATTTTTTTAATACCTAAAATCAATGAAATTTACTAATTTTTATAAACCGTACCAAACAGACATATAAGAGAGACATGGTGTTCCTGAGAGGGTGTTCGAGTTGTGATTATGTGAGCACTTGACCAATAGTCAGAAGTTCGATTCTTTACCAACACCTTTTCCGGTGAGACTGTTGCACACGATTTCCCCAATTTACCTAACTAATTTGATTTGCAATCTCTTGTGTAAGCTCGAAGATTGCCCATTGTACATTGAATTGTAGGGACTGCGGATTTCATCGTCTTTAAAAAAAAACATGGTAAAATTAATATTTGAAAAAAGGTTAGTTTTATATAATATTAGTACAAATAATATGTAAAAAACCTAATCAACCAAATCGTTAAAAATTCATAATAATTGGTGAGAAAAAAGATGTGGTGTGACAATTTATTATATTTCACGAGAATTCGTTGTTAACATTTAAAGAAATTCTCAAATAAGGTTAGATAATAATTAGGTGTGGAGGGGGACCATAGCTAGAGATGGATCACCAAATGCGGGCCGGGCTATGACCCACCCTTTTAAATTCTGTGGGAGGCGCGCCATAACATTAATGCTGTATTCGTCGGATCCTATCGGGTCAACCTTAAAACAAAATAAGATTATTTTTAACTATTTGATAAATAAATTAATTTATATATATTTATTATTAGTGAACAATACAAAAAAAGTAAAACTCCATTAGATTAAATGGAGTTAGTTTTTTACAAAAACACTTGCAAATAAAAAATCAATAATTTGTAAGAAACTCAATAGCTAAAAATGAAGTAATATATATGTGTCAAATATAGTTAAAAATACCAATTTTTGGTATAAAAATTCACAAATAAACGAAAGAAATACATATCACATGACACAAGATAAATTTTTTATGACAAAAATTTGTGTGAGACAGTCTCACGGGTCATATTTTGTGAGACGGATCTCTTATTTGGGTTATCAATGAAAAAGTATTACTTTTTATGCTAATATTATTATTTTTTATTGTGAATATCGGTAGGATTGACCCGTCTCACAGATAAAGATTCGTGAGACAGTCTCACAATAGACCTATTTTTTTTATCAAGTCAATAATGTAAAAGATGTCGCCTCGTATAACCATTAAATCACAACGTGATTTTTTTTACGTTATTTAAATCAAAGATTACAAATTTTATTATATATTAAAAAAATTTAACACATATATATATTCTAAGAATTATATAATAGGATTTGGTAAAGTAGAAACATTTTATTCAAAACCCATTATCATATTCACCTAACGAACAATGTGATATAATAATAATAAGACCAAAATTATGAGCACTATTACATTAATTACCAAAGAAAACTGTTTCATCGTATAATTGGTGACAATTATTAGTGGAATTAAGGCATTTAAGCAAGANACGAACAATGTGATATAATAATAATAAGATTTTAAAAATCTCTATAATCGATCAAGATTATGATCACTATTACATTAATTACCAAAGAAAACTGTTTCATCCTATAATTGGTGACAATTATTAGTGGAATTAAGGCATTTAAGCAAGATTTATTATTATTATTATTATTATTATTATTATTATCATTCAAATAGAAAGATTGACTCGCTAATAATATAATTAATTGAATGGTAATTATTCCACCACGAACAAAATAAATACCCTGGAAAAAAAACCGACCATTCAAAAAAAAAAAAAACTACGAAAGTGCATAACTAAAATTTGAAACCAAATCTTATACACAGAAATTCATGGAACTGAATTACCTTTTGTTGGACACGGTCAAATCAGTCCTATAATACATCACAATTTTCTTGTGTGGGTTCGATCTCGACTTGATAATGTGTTATGATATATATCGAGTAAAATGTGTATTTTAAAAAGATAATAATAACAAAAATATATGTTTGAAAAACATATAAATACATTTTGATTTTTTTGTATTTGAATGATTTCCTTATTCTTTCTAATTGTTTTTTCCTTGTATGAAAAATGACTTAATTCAACTTACTATCTTGTATTCGTGATGTAAAAAAATACAAGAAGTAAATGGGGTCAAATAGTAATATATATAAAACTGGAGGACTAAACGGATAATTATCAGTTTAAATTAAATATGCGGGGCAATTCTAAGTGAACGTTTACCCCTATATATATATAGCTTACAATAACAATAATAGGAATTATATATATATATATATATACAATAACAATAACAATAACAAAAANTTTGATAAAAAAAAGAGTAGGTCTCTTGTGAGACGGTCTCATGAATCTTTATCTGTGAGACGGGTCAACCCTATTGATATTCACAATAAAAAATAATATTCTTAGTCTAAAAACTAATATTTTNCTCCTTTCACTCTCACTCACCCCACTCTTTGCTCGATTTCCCGCTTATTCTTGAATTTTCATGGGATAGTGCTTCAGTCCTTTTGTTCCTTTCTCATTCGGGAGGGAAAACAAAGGGTTTCTCGTGTGCGGGGAACGGCCGGGGGAAGGGGTAAAGCGATAGGAACGCGTATACTTACGAAGAAGGGATGGGGGAGGGGTGTGAGAATTTTGCAAAAGAGTGTATTGAAGAAGAGAAAGAAGTGATGGATACGCCAGAGAGGATCAAGAGCAACCAGATCGCGACATCTTTATGCAAGTTTGAGGTTTGATTTTTTTGTGGGCTTTGGGTCATCGTGTTTAATCGATGCTGGATTTATGTTGTTTGGCTGATGCATAAGTTTTTGTAAATCGGTTTTGGGCGATTTCTTTGAATAATATGTTTCGGGCTTTCGCTTAACTGATCTTACATTTGTTGATTTGTTTTCTTAATTATGGTAAAGAGACCAATCGATGTTAAATATATGGCTCTTCACTCTAATTTTCCTTGATTTGTCCTTTGATTACTCGGAAAAAAGTTGGAGTTGTGTGGTTTTTTGTGTTTTCCCCTTCTTTTGGGACTTCTGGTCATGCTAATTTGTCACTGCTTTTCTTATGCATGCATACGGAAAGATTTGGTGAACAGTTTGTTTAGCTTATAAGAATCCCTTTCGTCTGAGTACCTTTAATTTTGAGGAAATAATTTTTCTCATGGGCTATGTCAAGATCTGAAAATTTCTAATCTGCATTTAAATCATGAAATTGGAAGGTAACCTGAATTCTGTTATGCGTGTCCTTGTAATCTATATTCTGGCTCAATCTTGTGCTTGTTGGTAAAGCGCTTATGCTAATTGGGGCAGAATTTGGTAGTTTGTAATATTGCTTTCTCCAAGGTCAGTTCTCATGTTTCATGAGGTTGTTCTTGCAGTGTTTTTTAGAATTGGAAGCCAGAAAAAAGAACAAATGGCTTCCACATTTCTTTCTCTTTCTTCCTTTATCCTTTTGTGTTTATGGCTGTTAATTTGTTTAGGCGATGGGGTTCATTTGTAAATGATTGGATTTTGTTATTGATTTTATCTGGTCATTGCTTTTTCACTATGATAAGTTTTTCCTCTTTGTGTACAGGAGTCCCCTGTCTTTAATTTCTTGAACAACCTTTCCCCAATCAAGCCAGTTAAATCCGTGCATATCACGCAAACGATCAATCCTCTTAGTTTTGCTACTCTTCCATCTGTTTTCACTTCACCTCATGTTAGTTCTCTCAGGGGGTCAAGATTTCTGCGAAGGTAATTCTTCAATTTAATTCCAGTTTTAGGTCCAGTTATCAAGCTGTCTTCTTTCACGAGTATACTTGCTTAAATTGATTCTTCTCTTTTCAGGCATCAGTTTTCAGATCCATCAAAACCTGAGTTTTCTTCTGATGATGGGAACACAGTTGATCTGATTAAGGTAAATAAGGATGGTAACGAGAAATTCGATGAACTGGAAAATCTGGACCCAGAGGCATCTCACTGTGTCGTGGCTAATGATTCATCTTATGAATGCTCAAACAAGTTTTCTGAAAATTTTGATTATGATCCAAATAGTCGCAACTCCCCTGTAAAACCAAGCTGCGGCCTTGAATCCACTTCTTCAGCGCTTGTTTACGAAAGTGAAGTGAATCTCGAGGAAGCAGGCCGAACTGATGAAAACAAAGAAGGCATATCGTGCGATTGGGAGAGTTTAATAGCTGATGACCCCGATCTGCTAATTTTTGAATCGCCAAATGATACAGAAAACAAGAAATTGCGTGGTACTGAGATGAGTTTCTATGCCAGTATCAGAAATGACAAGCAGAGCATGCAGTCTCTTGTTTCAATGTATTCTGGGGAACAAATTGGAGAGGGAAGTCAACCAGAAAACTTGTCTTTTCATCCTGGAGAAGGTACTGAGATGTTGGAAAATTCTGAGAAACATGACGTGACTTCCAGCTCTTTATTGAATGAGCCCATAGAAGAGATGGATTATGAGGTAAGAATGATTTTCCTAGTGTATTTGGTTGGCATTAAACAGCAAAAAGGAAATTGTAAAATTAGGATCAGAAATAAAAGCCATTTATTTCAAACTCAAGGGTCTAATTCCAAAAGTCTGAAGACTCTGAGCATAATATTCTCATATGCTACCATATATCATTGTTATTGCAGTTATGTAATGCATAAAAGAGCTGAATAATGGGGATATCTATGTTAACCTCTTTTGGAATTTTAATTGTTTTCTTTGTTTTGTAGAATCTCTCTGGTTTGTACCGCGGTATGAGAAGGCGCTGTCTAGATTTTGAGATGGCTGGAGCCCACAGACAGCGTTTTGAAGAGATTTCGGATCCCGATTCTTCAGTGGTGTTACAATCTGGTTCTGATATTTCTGCTAACAATCGACAATTAGTTCCGACAAATACAATAGACGAGTCTCCACGGTGTATTGTACCTACCCTTGGCTTGCATTTAAATGCTCTTGGAACGACATCCAAGGATTACAAACTTGTCAATGTCGAACCTTCAGCTTCTGGACGATTCTTGATTGGACCGATCCCATCAGTTGATTTTCATCCTCCAACTACTGGTCGAGAATTGATAAACAATTTGGATGCTACCTCGTTGGGAGGAGATATGGATACCGTCGAAGATTTTGTTCCGCTTACAGAAGATTCTTGCCAAGCTTCTGGATATATGGCTAATGAGGAGATCACTCAGAGTAGTCCAAAGAAGAAGAAGTATGTTTTCTTGTTTGCAGCATATAGTTTTCATAATGTATTTCTCTCAGAAAGTTAAAATTTTAATTGGATTGGCAGGCGTAGGTTGGAACAAGCCGGGGAAGGCGAATCCTGCAAGCGATGCAACTGCAAGAAATCAAAATGCTTAAAACTGTAAGTTTTCTGTATCTTTTGTACCCCTTTCCTATTGCAATTGGTGGTTTTCCTGAACTCCGTGCTAGATTACTTTTCGTCATATGGTTTAGACTTTAGGCCTATTTAATCCTTATACACACCTAATTTCAATTTTAAATGCCAGCTACTGTGAATGTTTTGCTGCTGGTGTCTACTGTGTGGAGTCATGTGCCTGTATAGATTGCTTCAACAAGCCTGTCCATGAAGGCACTGTCCTTGCAACCCGAAAACAGATTGAATCTAGAAACCCTCTTGCTTTTGCGCCTAAAGTGATTAGGGGCTCAGATTCTCTGACCGAAACTGGGGTTAGACGCTGAAAGTTTACTGTATGCTTTTGATCTTTTGGTGAATTTGTGATTCATATAGTTTGTTATGCTGCTTCCTGTAGGATGACTCGAGCAACACTCCTGCTTCAGCTCGTCATAAGCGAGGATGTAACTGCAAAAAATCTGGTTGCCTGAAGAAATATTGTGAATGCTATCAGGTTTTTTTTTCCTTTCCTAATTTCTGAATCTGTATGGTTTTTTTTAGTTTGTCAGCTGATGATTGACTTTTGGCTTCTTTAAAGGGTGGTGTTGGATGCTCAATTAACTGCAGATGTGAAGGGTGTAAGAACGTGTTTGGTAGAAAGGATGGTGAGTGTACACTTGATTTTTTAGTATGCTTCTCAATTTATTTAAAAGAGGGTCAAAATTTTTAGAAAGAGTTTCATTTTGAGGAGCAATTCAAAATTTTCATTGCAATTCTGAATCTCAGGATCTGTTATAATAGGCACGGAAGCCGAATATGAAGAAGATGAAACGGATACGACTGAGAAGAGTATGTCCGAAAAAACAGCAGTCCATTTTGACTCAGAGCAAAACATGGATTCTGCTCCTCCAGAAACACCGTTGTTGGCTGGGAGGTACATATAATACCTTTTCACATGTTCTCCAGAATTTATGCTTTTTAATGCCCTTCGGTCATTTTAAATGGATGGAATATGAGATGTAACAAGAATTCTTGATTTTCCAGGAAACCGGTTCAACATCTGTTCTCAAACCAAAAACCACCTAGGTCTTCATTTCCAAGTATTGGTTCCTCTTCCCGTTCTTACACAAACCAAGTGTTCAAAAAACCGAGCTTTCAACCCGCACCTAAATTCGATAGACATTTTGAAACTATTAAAGAAGACGAAATTCCTGAATTTCTCCAAGAAGGGTCTCCAATAAGTGGCATTAAGTTATCATCTCCCAACAGGAAACGAGTTTCGCCTCCGCACAATGTAGGTATGTCCACCGGTTTAAGAAGCAGTCGAAAGTTGATACTTCAATCTATTCCATCTTTTCCATCTCTCACTCATAATCAATGAGCAATTTCTTGGATTCTTGGCTAAGGTTTGGAAATGATACAAGTTCTCGGTTAATCGCCCATTGTAGTTTTGTAAGTTAAGCTTGTGTTAGTTTTGATGCTATTTTAAGACACTTTTCTTTCTTGTATAATATAGTGTTGCTATTTGTTTCATAATAAAACAACTTGTTTCATTACCTCTGATGTCTTCATTTTCTATTTTAACGTGCCATTTTTTGATTGACTACATCAATACAATGTCCAAGTGGCAGATCTTGAACTGTCAATTAGACAGATTCTTACATACAACTAGTTAAATTTTTATTTTCTAAATTTTATGTTATACTTATGTAACACCAGTTTAAGACAGTAAAATTCAAAGCATTTCTCCAGCCAACATAAAGCATGAGGGAGATACGGAGTGTTGACATGATGACGGACATTGACATGTTAGATTCAAGCGCTAAAAAAAAGGATTAAATAACTATAGTTACACATAATCCAAAGTTCGCATGATTCAACGAGTACTGTATTATTCGGAACTCGTATTGATTATTGAATAATTGAGCACCATTTGATGCATTTCATCATGTATAATATAGTAATAATCTGATGCTAAAAAAATGTAGTAGTAACCATGAAAATAAAGGTACCTAACTATGAATTAAGTAGGTCATTTATCATCTCAAAGAAAACATGTGAAACCACTGCAATTATTGTAATAATCAATTGTTTTATCAAGTACACAAGAATTTTTGTAATCTTGGCAAAATTCAAAATTCTTTGCCTCCACATTAATATTCCCCTACCACACTGCACATGGGGTTTTTTTTGTTTTTTTGCCTATTTTTATACGTATATGTCAAAGGTAGAGGCGATTGTGGGCTCTAGGGGCCTTATCCTTTCCATTTTTCTATTTTTTAAAAACAAATTTAGAAATTTTATTACTGCACTTCAAGACTCAAGAGTCAATATACTCGCAATTAAAGTAGGGGAATGAGCATTGAGCAACCCATTCTTTACCATTAATCATAGGAATAGTAGTCCAAGTCGTTTCCCCCCAAAAAAAAATCTACAATTTAGAAAAATCCAATGCTAGGACTGTGCAAATTTAGAACCTTGGGGGTTATAATATGTAAATTAAGGATTTAGTGTCTTTTACAACATTTTTAAAACAAAATTATATAATAATTTTTCTATGTTTGATGACCAATCCTTCCTTTGTCGGCAGGGAAACATGGATGTCCATAGCTGGCCAGTACACTAAGAAACAAAACCACAATTTGGAACCTTTTTTCTTCACAATCTTTTATTATTTTAAGGTCCCATTGTATTACTTTTCTTACCTAATTGAATTTTGTTCTTTTTAAAAGTGGTAGGGAATTATTGACCTTACATTTTTATGTGTATTATTTATTCATATTATTGTTCAGAATCAATTTTTTCAGACACAATTGTGTGTCTGTTTCTTGGGAAGAAATAATTACACTTTCAATATACCTATGAAATTTTAAAGTTGGGATAAATGGAAATTGCAAGAGTGGATACAATTTGTGTGTCGGTGAATTCCAGCAACAAGGTGGTGGAGACCACCTCGGAAAATATAATAAAAATAATGAAAATTGTCATTAAATTTTCTATTCGTGGTTGGAAAATTGAAACAAAGGTAAAATTACATATTTTTCTTTTAATCAATCTTTATCATCATGATTTCATAAGCCTTACATCAACTGAAGGAGGATTTTAATGATCTATTAAATTATAGATACATTTGTTTAACCATTTAGATTAATCATTTTCATAAATTTACGACGGAATTACTAATGACACTCACTAAATAAGGTTTTATTCACGGTTCGTCACATCATAAATTGAAGTTTTGCTGATACGATGATTGTATTGTTAATGAAACTCATTACGAGACTATGATTATTATAATTTTCTTATCAATTAATAAAAATTTAAATTGATCTAAATGATACGAAATAATAGAAAATAGTTTCTTGAGCGTCATATTCACCCTATGGGTTGGAGTAAAAATAATAATTCTTGAATCATGTAAAAAATAATATCAAAATTAAATCACTGAGTTTTTTTTTCACAAATATTAGATTGGAAAACCTATGTTTTGTGATTTTAAAAGAATGGACTCAATGTTTATCATCATGCCAAAACCTATAGTTGATGTTCAAGATATAATTTAAATTAATTTTTTATGCTACAACTTAAGTGTCACGTATTAATTACTTATCCAAGAAAATACAATATTGCTCGTTTGAATTTCTCTCTTAATAATTACACAAGCTTATAATTTATGGTACCCAAACATGTGTCCAATATTGAAGCAAGGGTTTTTCGCTAAATAAAATATATAGTTGGTGGTAGTTATACAATTCAATTATATAAAATCATAAAATTAAAATAATGTGATATTTTAGTATGGGTAATTATTACGTCAAAAATCTCTAATATTTTT
Source organism: Primulina huaijiensis (assembly GCF_012295235.1). Lineage (NCBI taxonomy): Eukaryota > Viridiplantae > Streptophyta > Magnoliopsida > Lamiales > Gesneriaceae > Primulina > Primulina huaijiensis. Next base: position 21,373,126 of record NC_133312.1, read on the forward strand.
GTTCAGTCATCCAAACTACAATTCGAGTATAATGTTTATTTAAAGAATGGTAATGCTCTTGATGAAGTTAAATGTCCATATAACAAAACAAACAAATTAAAGAAACTTGGCAATTGATTCCCCAATATGAATAGTTTATCTCACCTTATTTACAAATAAAGATTATTATTTCTTTCCTTTTTGTTGGTAGCTAGTAATAGCAAGTGGAATCATATGAACTTTCGAGGCATGGGCGAATAAATTAACATAAAACTCATCTGAAACAGTTTTATATGTCAATTTTGTGCGACATATATTTTATTTGGGTCACCCATACAAAATCTTTTTTCTATGCAAAAAATGTTACTTTTTATTGTAAATATGAGCAATGTTGACACGTCTCACTAATAAAGATCCGTAATACCGTCCAAAACGAGCTTAGGATAGGTGCACACACACAAATATGTATATCTATATGACCTAATCCTTAAATACCATTTGATTTCTCAAATATGTCATGCCTATATATATTAGAATAATCAAGCTAGCAAATCAATTATGCCCGATCTAGCTTGTTTATTTGATTTTCTTTTAATTACTTGATAAAATGAGGCACATGGTGAATTGACCCACCAATAATAAATTTTATAGAAACCGTATTGGGTCTCCCACGTGAACAAACATATATGAATTCTACTTCTTCGACAAGGATATATTTTTACCTTTACTTGACATTATGACATATATATGTCATAATAAATTACACACATTCTAAGACTAGATGAAGATGAGAAAATATTCCCGTAATTGGCTACTGTAATAAGTATATATATATAATTTTTATATGTTGTCCACTAACTATGACTATTTCTGAGGTAACAACTCATAGTGATATACAATTTTATATGTTTCATTACGTCCACTAAATGAGTGTTAATTTAACGGTGAACATAAATGTAAGTAACAGATTTTGTGTTTGTCGTCAAAAATTTATGGATGTACTATATATATTTTGATCACAAAATACAAAACAATAATAGAGAAGCCAAAACATTGATTTGTTTTTCTTAAAAAAAAAGGAATGAAAGCTGGCTAACTTTATATAAGTGGAGTATCATGAAAATCCTATTCTCCGATCATTTTATAGTGAAAGTTAAAATTTTCGTCTAATTGTAAGTCCCCATAACCTTTTAAAACATACCAAATAATTAAGAAGAATCTTGTGCGACCCATATTAATTTTTTTGGTCGAATCCTACGTATGATCCATGCACAAACTTGATTCTTCACACACGATGTCTATCTGTTGGTGATGTTTCATATTCCTTAGAGATCAGTCATACCATTTTCCCACCGTCGGTCCTGTCTCCAGCAGAGACAGTATTACCCGTTAAGATCTGGTATCACTCTTTTACAGTCCACTTAGCCAACCAGATCAAACGACGCAACGTCAGCAGCTTGACGCATGAGAACTTCTAAAGATGTCACATATCTCATCACTACTATCACTCATGCACGCTTAACCTAACAAATATAGCTTTAATTATCATTCTTGTAATTAATTTATTTATCTCAAACATTCATTAAATAATGATCAAATTAAAAATTTGTTTGCACAATTGTTTTTTCAATAATGTTCTTAATCTGTCAAAAAAGCAAATGAATGACAATATATTTTCAGACGGATGAAATATTACTTAAAACGACTCTATGTTTTCATGTACCTGTATAGTTTTCACCTACTAAAAAATCAACAAACAAAGGTGAGATATTGCATTAAGTTTTTTTTTTTTTTTTACAAAACGTTCTCAAATGCTCAAGTCAGTAGAATGTCATCGGAAAAAAGAGTTAGAAAATAGAAAGGTGGTAATTAATGAGCTAAGTAATAATGTAAATATAGTATTTACTTTATCTTACTCGATCTAGAGCTGAAACGTCGAGGTATAATTTTAAATTACTGAATAATAATTATTTTTTGGTTTGATTTAATTGAAGTTTGTCTTATTGAATCAATATTTTATGTGACCAACTAATTATTCTTTTTTCTGATTCATGTTTTTGTGCGAGCTTAATTAATGCCACGAACCACAGCGCTGAAAAAAAGAGCTCATCGTCTTCCTATCTATTTTCCATTTATATAGTGAGAATGGTTTTAAAGAAAATTGTCATATTTGATATTTCGCACATATAATTTCAACCGACTCTACCGGCCAACTATTCGAACATTAAATTATTTCTGGTGTTAGTTGGAAAGTTCGTGCATGGACAGTTGGATGGAAACTGTCGTCTAATCTTTAAAATACTTAGATTCAAGGGATACAAGTTCGACGTTGACTCTCAAAATTGGCTACAAATTGTATCTGTCTCTTTTATAAATATCAAGTTTAATCCCTTACTTGCATTGATTATTCTAGGAACGTTTACTTAATATACATATATTTTCGATATATGATTTGAGCGTCGAGAGAGATACACCGTAGCACAACTCCGGCCTCTCTCTCTCACAATTACCCTTTGTTTTCTGGCTATTTGTGTCATCCAAAATGTTTCATCTTAGGACCCAATCCAGTAGTACTAGATCATTCATTTCTCAGTGTTGACCTGTAACATCAATCTACATTTCTTTTTGGGCATCAAATACAATGAAAAAAATGAATATTGATCACAATTTTCATTTGAACAGTATATATAAAGTGAATCACATCAGAAAATTAACCTTACATATTTAAATTTAATTTCACAATATATTATTATTATTATTATAATATTTGAAATTAAAATAGAGAAATTTGTAATTAAATTAAAGGAGATAAAAGAGGGATATTTTTATTTTTGACAATTTTCAATAAAGTTGATGGGAACATACCTCTGTTTTGAGAAAAAAGTCAAAAAAAAATAATCAATTAACAACACATTAGTCAATTTCTCACTATCCCCCTTTCATATTTAATCATTATTCAGCAATACTTTTTTTTAATAATTATTAAACAATACTTAAGAAGTCATGCACACAATACATCACACTCCATACACACACATACTTATTGACTTGGTCATAATCATTGTAAAATCGGAGAAATATTGTATGAAATATAAGACATTGATTGATTACTCATTCTTACAATTTTGTTTTGTCAATCCGATTGTACAAATGATTAGTATTATATACAATTATCTTATCAAAACGTATTGATTTATCATTTTTATATAATATATCATTTATCATCTAATCCACAAACTAAATCCAAACGACACCACAATAATTTTAGTACAAATTAAAACTGGTGCCGGTTAGTTTAGTAACTAATAAATATAAAAGAGTAAGTCTCTTCTGAGACGGTCTCACAAATCTTTATCTGTGAGACGGGTCAACCTAACTGATATTCACAATAAAAATTAATACTCTTAGCATAAAAAGTAATAATTTTTCATGGATGACTCAGATAAGATATTCGACCCACGAAATTGATCCGTGAGACCGTTTCACAAGAGTTTTTGTGAATATAAAATACCAAATCCAACTTTATTTCATATAAAATAAAACTATTTTAATAAATTTAATTTAAGTCACATTTTAAAAACAAAATTCATGCTCGACCCTACCATATATACTGTAAATCTATTTATGGTTAATTAGAAAAACAAACGCACACACATATATACTATATTCTTATCACCAAGAATTCCTATATTAAGTACTTAATAATTCGTAGGCATCGAATATTTTCTTACTCAAAATATAATTTTCTCATTGTATTTTTAACGTTATAAGAAACAAAAACATAATAATTTAAAAACAGATAATTATATTTTGTATTAAAATTAAAGTATATACTATATATATTGCATTTATTCAAAAAAGAAAGAAGAAGAAGAAAATTAAAATCCATTGGAGTACACATCCGGTAGCAGAATCCCGATTATTGATGAAATCATAACGTTAAGTTTGCCAAATTTTTTGCAAAACCCATTAATGAAAAGCAGGTTAGTTATGATATATAGAGATTTTTTCTTTCACTAATTTAGTACGTACATACATTCATATTCATACGACCGTATATGCACAGTTTGAGCCAGTCTGCTGTCACATTCACATTCTGTCATACTGACGCTTGACTAAACAAAAACCCAAAGATGCGAATGACCCATAAATGATAAAGAGAGATTAGACTTTTTGGAGACTACAGTGTGAGGAAAAGGTGAGAGAAAGACAATGGGGTGAAAGTGAAAATCTAGCAGCTGGAGCTGGGGGCGGCTTTCGCAACAGCTGCTGATCAAGATTCCATTTTTCTTACTTCCGATTTGTAAGTTTTAATCTTGGGTTGCGGTGGTATTTTTTCATTTGTTATGAAGAGTTTGAAAATTCAAATCTTTTGGAGTTTTCTGGAAGGCTCATTTTCCGAGGATTTAATCTTTGAAGTTCCCATTTGCTTGAATTTCTTGATATCTGGTTTTATGGATTTGTTGAACTTTTTGTTGATGTGGGTTTGTGTAAGTATTGTTGTTTGATTGTTCTTCCTCATAATAAGTTCATTTGTGTAGTTGTTGACCTGAGTTGTCAGGAAAGATTCTTCATTTTTCTTCAATTTCTGGAGAGTCTCAGTGCGATGAAAAGTAGTATCTTCTTTCTTAAATTGAGTTTGAAAAGTTGATTTTGAATAGCTTTATTCAATGTGCTCGGATTTCAATAAATTTGAAAGTTATTGAGATGTTTTATCTGTAAAGGTCAATATTGGTTCATAAACTCGTTCTTTATTTTTTGAGCTTATCACGGGGTATTTTTTTTGTATATCTTCATGATCAGTTTGTTTTGAGGAACAAATTAGTTGACTGAGTTTCTTTTCCTCCTTTTGGCCCTTTATGGAGACTCAACAAACTTTTCCTTTTACAATTTATGGTTGGATTGAGTTACAGTTCTGTTTTATTGATTAATTACCTTAATCTGTGGGTTAATTTGTGTTTCTGTAAGTTCATTTGAAGTATCCTGTTTATTTCTTTTAATTGAGGGACTCATCCTCAATATCTAGTCTTAAAATTATTTTGGATTATTCAATTGAGAGTGTAAAATGTGTTTCTGTAGTAAAATATTTGGGAGATCTAAGTTGTGGATTTTAATGCATTGTACAATCTTAGTACAAGTTTATTTCACCGTGATTGTTTTCTTTGATGGAGACCTAATTAAAGTTAATTTGCTATGTGTGTTCTTTGCTTCAGGTTACCCTTTGTTATTCGCTAAAAGTTCATCGAGCGGTCTTCGACTTCTTCCAGCTTCTAACACCGCTTCTGATTTAGCAGGTAGCATCAAATTCATATCGTTGATGCACCAATCATATGAATTATTCAAATCTTAGTATTTCTGGGAGGAATTTGTTTCATCTGCCATATCATATATCAGTAATCAAGATATGAAAGTTCGTTTCTTGACATGCCAAAGATGCTTCATGTTGCTTTGACCAGGTTTTGACAACATCAAGGAGAGTTGTATTTCTATCTGTTTCTGGAGTTATGGCAACCCTATCACGTTCCGAGTCGAGGCGCTTGTATTCTTGGTGGTGGGACAGCCACATTAGCCCAAAAAACTCAAAATGGCTCCAAGAAAATCTCACAGGTGATACGGCTTTCTCATGCGGTCTATATCGTTCTATCTTTAACAATGTTTCATGATTACAGAAATTTTTGAGCTGATATTTGAACGTGTTGCATTCTCTGATCTGATGCACTTGGAAAACTATTTTCATTGTGGGATGAATTTTGAAGTAATAGAAACACAACACAGCACTACACTACACCAGGAGTTACTTGATTCTACCATGAAGTCCTAAATCTAAGACACAGTGCTTAAAAGGTTAAAATTTATTATACTTAATTTAAAATACAAGGTAAAATATCTTGGTGATAACTATTATAGGAAATCTTTCTTGGAACTAAATCATCATTGCTAAAATGTGTTATGATCTTAGTAGTATCCAATATGATTCAAGAACAAATTATTTGATAACTAACCTGGGGTAGCTCTCCTTCGAGGAATCTTAATGTCATTCTAGATTTATATTGCTTCTGAAGCTATGCTGAGTTTCTTCTGTAGCTATGGCCGAAGCTCATCCCTTAATTTTGTTTGTCTGACAACTAAATGGAAAATGATACATTGTCTACAGACATGGATGGCAAAGTTAAATCAATGATCAAGCTCATCGAAGAAGATGCAGATTCATTTGCACGAAGGGCTGAAATGTACTACAAGAGAAGGCCTGAGTTGATGAAATTGGTCGAGGAGTTCTACCGGGCTTATCGTGCATTGGCTGAACGATATAATCATGCGACAGGAGAACTTCACCAGGCTCATTGCACCATAGCAGAGGCCTTATCTGAAGAACTACCTTTTGAACTGGCTGAAGATTCACCTTCTAAAACTTCGATTCAAGATGAGGAACCTCATACGCCAGAAAATAAGCTCCTTGTTCGTGAAGGATCGATACGAAAATGGCCAAAAGGGGAAAAAAGGAGAGGAGAGAACTTTCGAGATGAAGTGCTCAAATTGTCAAATGAAAAGCATATTCTTAAAGACGAGGTTTTTAATGAGACAGGAAGAGCAGAAAAAGCCGAGAGTGAAGTTCAAGACTTGAAAAAAAACCTTGCTAGTGTGCAAGTTGAAAAGGACGCGATCCTCTTACAGTATCAGCAGTGCCTACAAAAGCTATCTGATATAGAGGGAGAGCTTAATAATGCACAAAATGATGTAGAGAGGCTGGATGAAAAATCGAGCAAATCTGAAATCGAGGTTCAAACGTTGAAAGAAGCCCTTCTTCATTTAGAGGGTGAAAAAGTTTCTGCTTTGGTCAATCATGCTGAGTATTTGCAGAAGATATTGAATCTGGAGGCCATGGTTTCTCTAGTCGAAGAAGATAAGAAGGGACTTGACGAGAGAGCAATCATAGCACAAAGTGAAGCTCAATCTTTGAAAGATGAAATATTGAGACTAAATATTGAAAATACAGCTGCAATAGATCAGTACAATCAGTGTCTTGTGAAAATATTAGAGTTAGAGAAGGTAATATCTGCCATGGAAGATGAGGCCAAACTGCTAAAAGTACATGCAAAAAGATCCGAAGCTGAAGTCATGGAACTTCAAAAGGCTCTTGCGCAGCTGGACAAGGAGAAAGAAGCTTCGACTCTTAAGTACAAGTGCTGCTTGGAGACAATAAACCAGCTTGAGAAAGATTTATCTATGGCTGAAGTGAATCTTACGTGCCTCGAAAATGAAGTCCTGAATGGAAATGCTAAATTTCGAAATGCTGAAGAGAAACGCGTACTTTTGGAGGTATCAAATCAATCACTTAGACTCGAGGCAGAGAATCTGGTTAAGAAGATTGCCATGAAAGATCAAGAACTTTCAAAGAAGGAGGAGCAGTTGGAGAAGCTCGAGAATCGTTTGCAAGAAGAGAACATTCATTGCCAACAAGTTGAAGCCATGCTCAAGAATCTGCAAAATTTGAATTCTCAATCAAAAGATGATAATAGAGCTCTGCAACTGGAGTTAAAAAATGTTCTTCAAATGCTGAAGGACTTGGAAATCTTTAAGAATGGCATAGAAGTGGAGATTCAGCAGATTAGGGATGACAATCATAGTTTGACTCAATCAAATTTGTTGTCAACTGTCAAAATGGAGAATATGGAAAATGAAATTATCAGTCTCAGAGAGTTGAAGCAGAAGCTTGAAAAGGAAGTTTCTCTACAAATGGGCTCTAGCAAATCCCTTCAGCAGGAGATATTATCATTGAAAGAGGAAATTAAAGAAATGAATAGTTGCCACGAGGCTTTAATTGAGCAAGTAAAAGCAGCAGGTCTGAACCCAGCATGTGTTGGAGCTTCATTGAAGAACTTGGAGGATGAGAACATAAGGCTGAAACATATTTGTGATGAAGATATCAACGAGAAAGAAACTTTGTTGAAGAAGTTGGAAAACATGGAGGAACTTGTAAAGAAAAAATCTTTCGATGAAAGCTCCGTGTCGGTCTTGAATGGAGAAAAGACCACATTTATTATGGAGAAAGCTTCTCTTCTCTCTCAGTTGCAGGCTGTGACAGAGACCATGCATAGGCTACTGGAGAAAAATGCCGTTCTTGAGAATTCTCTATCTGCTGCAAAAGTTGAACTCGAAGGTTTGAGGGAGAAATCAAAGGGTTTGGAAGAGGTCTGTGAACTGCTCAAAAGCGACAGATCTTATCTTCTAACCGAAAGGAGTACCTTGTTGCTTAAGTTGGAAACTGTTGAGAGGAAATTAGGAAGCCTGGAGAACGGATTTATCAGGTTTGAAGAAGAATACGTGGATTTAGAGAAAGAGAAGAAAACTGTAAACTCTCAGGTGGATGAACTCAAAGTGTCTTTGGGTGTGGAGAAGCAAGAGCGAGTAAGCACCCAGATTCGAAGTGAGACTTCGTTTGTTGGACTACAAAGCCAGATTCATCTCCTGAAAGAAGAAAATGAATGGAAGAAGAATGAATATGCAGAGGAATTTGAAAGAACTCTAAAATCGCAGTTTGAGATGTCCATTTTGCATAAATTTATTAAAGACATGGAAGAAAAAAATTATTCGCTCATTATTGAGTGTCAAAAACATGTTGAGGCTTCCAAATTAGCAGAGAAAGTGATATCAGAGCTGGAGAGTGAAAGCCTTGAGCAGCAGGTGGAAACTGAGCTCCTGTTGGATGAAATCGAAAGATTAAGGTTGGATATATATGGAGTTTTTAGGGCCCTCGAAACTGGTATGGATTGTGTTCTTGATGGACAGACTGAAAATGAGCAAACTTTCATGCATCACATCCTGGGAAATATCGAAGATATGAAACATTCCATCTCAAAATATGAGGATGATAAGCAGCAGCTCTTGGTTGAGAACTCGGTCCTTGTTACTGTACTCGAGCAGTTGGAATCCAAAGGCATGGAAATTGAGTCACAGAAGATATATTTTGAGAACGAGTTGAAATCTGTTCTTAAGAATCATACCATGCATAAATCTGAAAAAGGCCAAATTCTCGACATGAACAAACAATTGAAATTGGATTTGAGTCAGGGCCATCAGCACGCTGCTAAACTTGAGGCTGAATTGGTGAGTCTTTGTGTCAAGCAGGCTGATTTGCAAAAATCTTACCGCACATTACAAGAAGCATATGGTCAAGTGATGGAGGAAAACATATCTTTGCGGAAGAAAATTTCTGATTTAATGGAGGAAAAATGGCACACAGATCAGCAAAATGATGCTGCTGTTCTGGATTCCTTGGCCACTGTTAATAAATCTGCAATGCTACGGAGCTTTGGGGCAGAGAAAATGATGGAATTAAAGTCAATTCTTGAAGATCTGAACAGACAGCATGAGGCCAACTGTACCCTTGAAAAGGAAATAAGTATATTGAGAGGACAGCTGGAGTTGCAAAAGGCGGTAAATTTGGAACTTATCAGTGCTGTTCGGAAATCAGAAATGGAGATTCAAGGGATCAGAGAATACAATGTTCAGATGAAGAGGGATATGACAAATGGTAAAGAAAATTTGATTCAAACGGAAGCCGAGCTCTTGGATACCGAAGCGAAGCTTGAAGTTGCTGAAAATTTGAATTTGACCCTGTTCAAAATGGTGGAAAAATTGAAATCTGACGTCCAAGGATCACTGCAGACAAGACTAGATCAAGAAAAGAGCATACTCCAACTGTCTGAGAATAATATCGTTCAAAAGAAGGAAATTGAGAGCCTTAATTCAGTTAAAACAAACTCAGAGTCTGAAATCCAGGACATAAATGATCAGTTTGAACTCTGGGAAACTGAAGAGTCGGCATTTTATTTTGACCTTCAAGTCTGTTCTATTCCTGAAGTTATGTTTCAAAATAAAGTCCAGGAACTTACTGGGGTGTGTCAAAGTTTAGAGAGTGAAAGTGCGGCAAAAACCTTTGAGAATGAACAGATGAAAGGGAAGATTTTTTTGATGGAGAGTGAAATTGGAGGGTTAAAATCCGAATTAAACGCATATGGTCCGGCCATTGCTTCTCTAAGAGATGATATAGCATTTCTTGAACACAATGCACTTCTTCATTCAAAGTTTAAAGCGACACTAACTGAAGAGCCAGAGGTAATTTCCTTCTTCATTTAAGTTTCTTCAACTTATAATTCTATTTGTCTTATAAGTTTGTAAATATCTTTTAAACACTTTTCATTATGTTTCTGCATCTTTTGCAGTTTCTGGAAGTTGCTGCTCATTCCAGAAGAAATATCTTGAAGAAAACTCATGTTGACTCCATCCTTGGCTTGAAGAACTTGCAGGGAAGAATAAAAACAGTTAGAAAGTTGATGGAGGAAAGGAAAAATCCTATTTTTCAGGGAAGACCAATCTCTGATACCAAACAAGAAGTTCCTGTGAAAGAGATTGAGGACTTAAAACGCCTTCGTTTCTTTGGTCGAGATAAACGCAAGTTGCAGAAGATAAAAAATAAAGCCTCTAAAGTTTGGAATGGAATGCTAATGAAAGATATTCCTGTCGACCAAGTTCCCCATGATTCTGGGGCAGATGATCCGGTCATTGAGCTTTCCGAAACTTCTGAAAATGGGAAGAAAGATCAAAAAATTGGAGGGCCCCTTAAAGTGTCTTATAAGATGGCGGCAAAGGATATAGTTTTCAATGATTCTGAAAATGGAAAGCATAAAACTGATACACCCTTTACTGACTCTGATGTGGAGAAAGAGTTGGGAGTGGATAAGTTGCAGGTCTCAGCAAGAAATAGGGCATTCTTTTCAAAAATGAACGGCAGAACAATCCACGAAAGATTGGCCTCGAATTCCTATAAACTCGAGATTCTTCAGACAACTGTGCAGAACTTGAGAACCAAATTGGCGATGAATCAACACAGCAGAAAGACCAAGAATGTCGATTTTGAAAAGATTCAAGAACAGTTACTTGAAGCCGAGGAAACTGTTCTACACTTGATGGAGTCGAACTTGCTGCTGGCAGAAAATATCGAAGAAATCCCTTGTCAAGATGAAGTTTCATCACCAAACGGATCCAAGATAATGCAGAGAACAAAGATTACAGAACAGGCCCGAAAAGAGTCCGAAAAGATTGACCTGTTGCAGCTAGAGCTTCAGAAAATTCAATATATTTTGCTGAAATGCGAGAATGAGAAGAAAAACAAGGGGAGAAGCAAGTTCTTCAAGAGCAAAACGGTGATTCTGCTGGACTTTATGAACAATGGAAGGAGGAAGCGTGGGAAGCCTAAGAAGAGTCCTCTCAGTGGATGTTTAAAGCCATCAAGTAGCATTAATGGGAGAAGCTTGTAATTTAGATTTATTAATATTGTAATTTGTGGTTTAGGACCTTGTGTTTAATTTTTAGTTGGATAAAACTGATTTCTTTTGTGCTGTAAGAATTAGATTTTATGTAATTCAAATAAGCATTTAATCATTTTTTGTCTGATCATTATCATAATCTAGCGATTTGGCTTCTTTTCTCATCTGTCTTTTCTTAGCTTTTACAACTTCAAAAAGGGATGTTTAATTTGATTTCGAGAAAATTGTGCGATTCATGAGGTGTACCAGAGATTCTTTGTGAATGATCTTTTTTTTTTAATTAGAAAGTTCTTATATCAATTCTTCCAGTCATGATTATCAAATGATCACTGTATCAAATGATTACTGTATCATGTGTAAACAAATTAATGACTGGAAAAATTTGGCGGCATTTGTTCAAGATTTGTTTTCCTTACATGAGAAATCCTATATTTATATACTATCTTCTATGAGCAAAATTTTGTGTTATTTATATGACTAATAAAATTATTTATATAAAATAAAAATAAAAAAAAGATAGACTCACACAAACATCTATTACAACCAGAACAAAGCGTATAAATTAATATAGTTATGGCAGCCTAATCCACCTCTAGTCCAAGATGCTCAACTATAACAATGTCTGCCAGCCAGATTCAGAATGATACCTGCACATGTAACCATTGCTTTGACCTAAAATATAAAAGAAATAACAGAAGTAGAAAACACTTTCTTAAGTATTTGTATAGTTCCTGGAAATGGCTCTATCATATTCTCAGAAAATCAAGAAATAACAGAAGTAGCTAGAAAACACCTACTGCATGCCTGATCGACTGCGGAACAATATGAAATCTTTGAATAATGATGTATAAATTTCATATCCAAAAGTTGGGAATAAATGTCTAACAAAAATCATATTTCTAACAAAATTCGACTAATGATGTATATAAAAATTAAATATATTGTAATTGTATGTATTTTTTGGAATAAAAAAGTACTAGCGAGGTATATATATCAAGCAAAAACACCTCAAAGTAATGTCACTTGAAAAACACCACTTTCAAATGCTCTTGCTTATCATATTACATACAATAGTGATTTTTGGCATGAAGTACATGTTTGCATGTTAAATTTTAATATATAACAATTTTTTAATAAGGCCGCGAAAATATTTGTTGCTTCGTATTATTATTTTAAATAAAATGTGAATATATATATATATATATATACACACACACACTTCTCTAATTTAGATTTATATATTTAGGTTAGATAATTGGAACAGTTTCTTTTCGTCCTCTCGGTTCCATACACTTCTCTAATTTAGATTTATATATTTAGGTTAGATAATTGGAACAGTTTCTTTTCGTCCTCTCGGTTCCATTCATTCGTTTTATTTTTGATATATATATATATATATATATATATATATATTAAAATA
>NC_133312.1:21385865-21400323 GCF_012295235.1 Primulina huaijiensis
ATATATAGTAAAATAAATTATTATTCAATTTTACGACAAATAAGAGACATGAATAAATTTCCTTGTTACCTGTGAGTTTCTAAGGTCATCATTTTGCCCCTTAACCCTAATGGAAAGCCATTCAAATTATAATTAAAAATAAAGAAAGATGGAGAAGTAATAAAATAAGAGAAAAATTTGTCTTGTCGGATAAATATCCTTTTTTTCCCGTTTGTAGTATCGCATAGGTAATCATTGTCCTCAACTTTACCCTGCTGTGGGAATCCCATTGCAGCACAATCAAATTTTTATACATTTTAATTTTTTTAAATATTTTTTTAGCTTTATGTTTCATTTATTTTTTGGTCTTTTAGTTTTTTCTTTTGTTGCGGAAGATGTGTCACAATTAAATTGTTTCTTATATTCTAATTCTTTGTTTTCTTTTTAAAAAAAACTATTTTTTGACAATTTTTCTTATTATAATTTATATTTTTATACTATAATATTGTACCAATCTCTTAGCATATTTAACCCAATATATTAAACAAAAAATAAATTTTTTCAGTATGTTCAACCCAAAAAATTTAAGACGCATTATGTTATCAAATTCCATGCCAATCTTAGTCTTGAATTCAATATTTGAACTAGAATTCATCAAAATATCAAGTTATCAATAAGATTTTTTGCTTGTTTCAATCTCGATTTTAAATACATTGACAAAAATACAATAAATTTATTTTACTTTTTTTTTGTTACATATTAAATACAACAAATTAATAAAAAGTTTGATTGAATTGTGGTTCATTGGTGTTTACAAAGTTTGCACGCACTTTTCTAAATAACAAAATAACAACAAACAAACAAAATAAAAAAAAAAATTTGGCAGCCAAATAATCAGAAAAAACTTGGATATATAAAGGATCAAGAAAATCAAACCTTGTATATTCGAGTTTTCCTCTCCACTATTGTAAATTTTAAAAAATAAATGAATGGTAAAAAATAGAAACAAAAAACGGACGAGTTGACCTAGAAAAAGAAAAAGAAAAAGAAAAAAGAATAAAAAAGTAAAAATGAAACATAAAAAAACATTAGACTCCCACGACAAAAAGGAGAAACAAAAGAGCAAAAAATAGAATAACCAAAAAGCCAAAAATAAATAATTTTTAGAATTTAAAAAAAGCCAAAAAAAAGTGAAATTGATTGTGCCTGATGAAAAATAAAGAATTTGTTAGAATTTAAAAAAAGCCAAAAAATAGAAAATTGCATTGTGAAGAATTTTGGTTATGACTTTCAAGTTTCCTTCTCCCTCTTCTTATATTATTTTTGGAAACGATTCCCACATCAGGAGATCCGTTTCCAAAAATAATATAAGAAGAGGGAGAAGGAAACTTGAAAGTCATAACCAAAATTCTTCAAGCATTTTCCCTTAAGCTTTTCTTCAAAGTATAATATAAAGCTGAGGTATATCATAAATCTAACATTATATTCATGTTTCCCTTTAATTGTTCTTTGTTTTGATACCTTAAAAAACGAGGGGATCTATTTAATACATTGATATTTTTCGAATCATAACACGAAAATGAAATATTATTGGAAAATATCGATCATATGAACCTTTTACACACTTATTTTTATATTATATATATGTTGTGTTTTGTTAGTTCAAGCTTTGAGGTATGTCTATGACAAAGATACATCCCATGAGCCAAGAATGGTTGAACGAGATGAGCAAGACTTGATTACAATCTAATGATCTAATAATCTAGATCATTAGATGAAATTATAATATTGTCTTGTTTTCACTACAAATAAACTATCTCCGGTTGATATCACATTTACATTTTAAAATCCAATAATCTCTCTGTTGCAAGAATTCAATAACATCGATCCAATTCTAGAATTGTTTCTTACAATCTTGAAGAAGACATGGTCATATAACTTATGTTATGTGTAAGCTTACAATGCCATAAAATCAAACATCTACAAGCATGTAACAAAATATCAATGTAGTGTCACATGGAATCTATACTCAGAAGTTGGAAGATTAACGGGATGTATTTACCAAATTGAAACTCTCAAATTGAGTGGCACATCTAAAGATGATATTGTAAGTATTTCTTCACTACAAGAAAAAATCAAAACAACAACGCACATACGATAACGGTTTTCACCAAAACCGTTGTTGTTTGAGCGTGTTTTTTTGGACAATCGACAACGGTTTGGAGAAACTGTTGCCATATTTAGCGACGGTTTTGCTGAAACCGTCGCTAAAATTAGCGACGGTTTCAGCAAATTCTTCGCTAATTTAAAAATGGCGACGGTTGTAAACAAAACCATCGCCAATTTATAATATGCGACGGTTTTGCAATTACTCTTACACGATTTTAGTTTCGATTTAGGGTAAATTTTTTCGTTTTAGTTTTTGGTAAATTTTTAAGTGTTAGTTAAGTTCATGAATATTTTTAGTATAGTCAAGTTGTAAGTTTTTTTAGATTTGTTAAATTATTAAAAGTAAATTTTTTTTATTTTACTGAAAATATTAGCGACGGAAATCATGAAAAAACCGTCGCTAAAATTAGCGACTGACTTTATGGCAAACCATCGCTAATTTTAGCGATGGACTTTATGGAAAACCGTCTAATTTTATTTGCGACAGTTTGTGAAAACCATGGCAAATTCTAGCTACAACAACGGTGAAAAACCGTTGTCTTTGAGCGAACTCTTAATAACGGTTTTCAGGACATACGACAACGGGTTTTCAACGTTGTCTTATGTCTTTTTTTTCGTAGTGCTTATTCAAATATTATTGATATTACAAATCTAATTTCAATACATTGTTTATTTTCGTGCAAATGAATCGAGCAAATTATATGTTTATGCAAGATCCTAATTTTATTAAAGGATTCAAATTTGATGAAGTATGTCATATTATGAAACATATTGAGAAATTCGTAGGTGGCATCAATCCATCGAGCACAACAGCTCAAATATGCGTCACAAATTTGGATTTGTCACAATCAGATGTAATTGGATCATTAGACGAGTGATTCAATAGCAACAATACACTATATATTTCAATCTCAATGAAATGATCTCATGTTTTGTAATTCTTAGATACTCTATTAATTCATTTGTCATTCAATCTATATGTCGGAATGGCAACGAGGTGATTAGCTCTCACAGTCACCAGACCAAAGTGTTCAGTCATGTCTAAACTACTATGAGACATACTTACTATTCGGAAGATGCCAATCAAAACAATGCACCAATTGTGCCACAATAAGTTGAACTACTGTTGGGCCTAACTGAAATCCGGGGCATCCTCTTCGACCAGATCCGAACGGTATGAACATAAAATCATGCCCCCGAAGATCTATGTTGTCCCCGTGAAATCTTTCTGGCATAAACTTTTCAGGGTCAGTCCAAACGTTAGGATCCCTCCCAATCGCCCATACGTTCACCAAGATTCGTGATTGTTTTGGTATGTCGAATCCTTGGACAACACAATTTTCCATTGACTCATGGATTAGAAATGGGCCGACAGGGTGTAGCCTGAATGTCTCCTTTACGACAGAATACAAGTATTTCAGCTGATCAAGATGTGATTCCTCTACTATTTGTTCCATACCCACAACTTCTTTTAGTTCTTTCTGAAGTTTCTTCATCACATGAGGATGTCTAATGACTTCCGAAAGTGTCCATTCTATTGTTGCGGAGGAAGTATCCATTCCAGCTAATAACATATCCTGTAAGGGAAAAAAGAGATGGAGAAAGTAGATTCTAAATTTTTCTCAAACAAAATGTTAGGTCTCAAACATATATATATGATTGTCTAGTTGAAAATATTAGTATACAAGATTAGAACATGTAAATTTTGAAATTCACTTCTTAGCTAGACAATCTCTTCACTTAATCAAATTCCACTACGTTTGTTTTTTAACCCATCTAAACCCATGTTTGGTAGGATTTTTATTTAACCAAGTCAATCCCTCCTATAAATGATTAGGTTATATTAACTGGGATAAAATAATCACGCCTAGAATTATTTATTCAACTCTTAATCCATCATATTTTTCTAATTTTAACCTTCTCCTATATCCAAAATCACCACCACCGACCGCCACCGCCCGCCGCCGCCGCCGAAGTTGATAGGCAATTTTGTCAATTCATCAAAAGATTCTTAATTATCTCATTCTTAACAATCATACCAAACATAATATTATTTTATCATTATATATTATATTTCTAATTCAATCATTCTTTTTATCATTTATCTCTTAATTATTTCATAATTTTATCCTACAACCAAACGTAACCTTCTTGTTTGGCTAGCTATATATAAAGAATAGCACAGAAAAACCAAGATTAAGATAATATTAATCTATGTATTAACAGATAGATAACAAGAGTCGACTCTTAAAAAAGGTTTTAATTAATGATAGAAATTTGTTGATCACACACTTGATTCGAAGGGAAGAAAACAATTACCAAGAGCACGGCCTTGACGTGGCGTCGATCGAATTCGAATCCGGCTTTTCCGGACTCAATAATCTCCATCATCGTATCAACAAAATCCCTTGCTTGCTTCTGGTCTTTCTTGTTCTCAACATGTTCATTAATAATCTTCTCAAAGAACTCGTCAAAAATCATGCTTAAAACCTTCAATCTTCGAGCAGAACCCTGAAGATCAAGAAACTTAAGATATGGAAAGTAGTCCCCGATATTAAAAGCCCCCGCCTCCTTCATTATCATCTTCACCACAGCTCTGAACCCTTCTTCATTCAAATCTCTATCCTCGTACTTCTTCCCGAACACCAACGAACAGATAATATTAGTGCTGAGATTCGTAATTCTTGCGCTCATATCAACAGCAGTGTCACCAGCCAATTCAACGAGTCGACAAAAAGGTCAATCTCAGACTTCCTCATGGGTTGAAACTGTTTGATTTTGAGATTGGTGAGCAGCTCCAACGTACAGAGTTTACGCATGTTTCGCCAGTACGGGCCGTACTTTCCGAAGACTATGTTTTTATGGCCATAGCCAAGGTAATCTGCAGCCTGGAGTCGCGGCCTGTTACAGAAAACATGGTCGTATGTCTTGAGAAAGAGCTCGTAGCCGCTGGGGAGGAGACAACTATGATCGGAACCGAGCCAAATTTCATACACATGATCGGGCCATATTGCTGAGCTAAACGGCGCAAGTTCTCGTGTGGTTTTCTGCCCAATAGATGGAAATGGCCTAGAATTGGAAGAGCTTTTGGTCCTGGAGGAAGGTTCTTCTTCCTTTGCAGGGTTAGCAGTTCTTGCAGAAGATAAAGACATGGGATTATTGATATGGTTATGATCCAAATCCAAGACTTACCCTAGTAGATATGATCGGTTTAATTTGAAGTTTGATGAGCAAGATAGACAAGGGAGCATCAAATTCTGAAACAATTTATAATTCAGATATGGTTATAATAATTCTATTAATCTCTAATATTCTTTAAGGTATTTAACAATTAAATAAATCAATCCATAATTTTCTCTTTTTTTAATGGTTTCTTGACCATATAATATTATATTTTTCTTAATCTCTTTCAAATTTTTAAAAGAATAAATTGATGTGAGAACCGAAATCTAGCAATAATGTGATTAATATTTGTAAGGAATTGTTAGGATTTTATTACTATATTTTTGGGTACTTATATTTGAGGAGATATATTGGAATACCTTGGAAATATAATATTTAGTCATACATATCATGCTTAATTTCGAAAATTGGGGAATATATTGCAAAGATGGGAATGTCATATACTAGACCTAGGAGACTAAGGCATAAATATTGCCTATTTTCGAAAATCCCCTCAATTAGCCACCATATTTTCAAAAATATTAAGGTGGGGAATCAAGAGTCTAGATCCCACTAAATTGGAAGATAAATCAGCAACAATGGCAAGGAAATTGGAGTCAAATAATGTGAGATTTATGCCAATCTTGAGCATGATTTTGTGCCTTAATTAACACCATCTCCCTCACCTATAAATACAACACCATCCCTACTCATTCTCCACCCCAAATTTTCGAATTCTCTAGCTGAAAATTTCGAAAATCCAGCAGCCATCCTAGCCGAAACTCTGCCCGAAAATCGTCCCAAAGTTAGCCTAAAAATCGAAGCCGAAGCGCCGTCCGAGCAAGAAACAAGAAGCGACCGATTTCCGAAGCCAAGCATCCACATTTTTAGCATTCTCAAACACTGTAAGTGGGCTTGTTTTTAAAAGTTAAATTTCGGTTTCGATGCATATGAAATTTCGGTTTTTGGTTTTAAAAAAATTCGGTCGAGCTCTGTCTCCCGTCTATACGTTTTTTTTTATGAAATTTTGATACGTTTATGTTTTGACACTGTGAGAATTCCCTGAAAATGGGTGGAATTCCAACATATGGCCCTTCACGGTGGGATAGAACCGTTTTATGGCCTCGTCCCCTTAGAGGATTAAAACTTAGGGACTGACGTCAGTAAACCGTTAAAGGTGAAAAATCGCAGTGTTATTATGTTATGGATATGATGAAAAGCATGCTGTATTTATACGTTATGTTTTCGAAAATGTTACAAAATTTTATGTTGTGTTCGAAATTCCCCCATTTACTGAGTATTTCCCAAAATACTCATCCCCTTACTCTCCCCTCCCAGATAAGTCCGAAGAACAGGTCGAGGACGAAGAGTCTGAGCAGTTTTGGGGCTGGTGATCCACGAGATTAGTAATAGATGTTATTTCGAATTTTTTTTCTTTTTGAATTGTAAGACGCTTCCGCATTGATCACTTTTTCGTTTGGATTTCGTTTTGGTAAGACGATTGTTGTTACGTTTAAATTATGATATATAAACTGGTTTGGTTTATACTGTGCTACGAAAGGCTTGTGGTTTCGATTGTGTGATTGTTAAACAACGCCGGTGTCAATCCCGAGTTTCGGGGCGTGACATTTAAGTGGTATCAGAGCCGCCAGGTTCATAATCCGGTTGGGAAAAAATCGATTTCAAAAAAAAAAAAACCCTAAAAATTTCGGACGAATTTTTATTCGAGGCCAACGCTATTCCCTCCGAAACGGCCCAACGAACAATAGTCACCACCCTAAAGTCGTGAGGTAGGGGCTGAAATCGCGAAATTCCTTCGTTTAGGCCTCCGAAACGTCGTTTTTGCCGTTTTAGGAAATATTCGTAAACCCTATAACTTCTCATAGGAAATTCCGAATTCGATTCCGTCGATTGTCCAGGAATCCTCTCGACATATGCTTCGAACCCATGTGTCAAAATCCCAACTTTCCATTTTTGGAAAAAAAAAATATTCGTGTATTTTCGAAAATTTCATATATATTGCATATTGCCCTTGTTAGATATTGCCTATTGTCGATTCTGAGCATTTCCATTTTTTGATTTCAGGAAATGGCTCCGTCTACTCCTATGCGACCCCGCACCCGTGCCCAAGCTGCCATCCGTATGCAGGAGCTTGCCCTTCACTTTCAGTCCCGTCAGATTCAGCGACTTAGGGCTAGACTGAGTGAGAGAAAGAGGTAGGTCGAGCTTCTAACCGCTGAGAAAGATGAGATCCATGTCCGCCTTACCCAGTCGATCTATCAGGGTGAGCTAGTTAGGAGTGATAACATGGACCTCAGGGATGTCATAGAACAGTGCAAGTATCAACATGGAAAGTTACGAGAGGATGTGGAACGTTATCGCAAGGAATTGGAGGAAGAGAAACAGCAGAATGCCAAAGGTAAGAGGAGACTGGAAAATTCAGGTGATGCCATGAATAGCCTTGCCTATGTGAATCAACGTCTAGTCCAGCAAGTTGAAGCTCTAAAGGAGCAAATCAAGCAGAAGAAACAGTACTATCTATAGTATCAGCAGCATTGGAATGACGAGATGGACGTGGCTGATGCGGAGAGACAGGAACTTAAAGCGCAGGTGGCCCAACTCACGGAAGAGAACGCCCAGCTTACGCATATGGTAGAGGTACTTCAAGAGGAAGAGCCAGAGGAGGAACCGGAAGAGGAGGAGCCTATTGAGATAGATGAGCCGATAGCTGCCGTAGGAGATGGAGAGATAGAGGACTAGATTACCTTGATGACCTTTCCTTAGTACTAAGAGTTTATGTTTCCATTGTTGCTATTTTATTTTATTCCGTACGATTTGTTTCCATTCAGTACTATTTGTTACATTCAGTTGTTCATCTACATTCAAAAATTAATAAAAGTTATGTTTATTTATTAACTTCAGTTGTTCCAGCATAACTTATTTATTCAATCTTGTCGTTATGCACATCAAATTCTTATAAGCGTTTAATTGTAGGAAATGGCCGGTAGACCACCAAGGCAAAACCGCAACCCCCGTTATGCAAACAACAACAATGCCAATGAAGAGGACAATGGACCACCACCTGGTTTCAGTCTTAACCAGGCCGACCTCATGGCCATAGCCACAATCGTGGCAACAACACTGCAAGGGTTAGTGAACCCTAACGCCAATCAACCACCACCACCTCCACCGCAGCACGGAGTCAAGTTCCATTATGAATCACTGCGCAAGAACAGGTGTCCAACTTTCAGTGGCTCCGCCGACCCCGAAGTTAGCCAGAGCTGGCTGAAAAGCATGGAGACTCAGCTGCGACTGTTGGAAGTCCCTGAGGTACTGAAGGTGGATGTGGTTGTGCCTTTCCTGGAGGATAGAGCAGGCAAGTGGTGGGAAGCAATCTCACCAGCCATGACAGCTGCAGGACCAGTCACTTGGCAGCATTTTAGAGAAGATTTTCTGAAACAGTATTATCCTGCCGAGGTCAGACTGCAGAAGCTGAGCGAGCTTGAAAATTTCAGTCAAGCTCCAGACATGTCAGTTGTGGAATACACCTCCCAGTTCAATGCCCTAGGATCTTATGCTCTGGCAATCATGGCGGACGAAGTTTTGAAGTTGCACCGCTTTAAGAAGGGATTGAACAGCAGGATCCAATCAGCCCTAGCAGTC
The DNA here is from genome assembly GCF_012295235.1 of Primulina huaijiensis. Taxonomy (NCBI): domain Eukaryota; kingdom Viridiplantae; phylum Streptophyta; class Magnoliopsida; order Lamiales; family Gesneriaceae; genus Primulina; species Primulina huaijiensis. Next base: position 21,394,839 of record NC_133312.1, read on the forward strand.
TACCAACCTGCCAACTTTTCAGACTTGATGGGTGCAGCCATCCGAGCTGAATCTGATATACAGCGCAGGGAGAAGGAATTTAAAAACAAAAGGCCTATGAACAGTCAATCCTCGCATAACAGTCAGACTTTCAAGAAGCCTAATCAGTCCAGTGGACCATCTAAAGGGCCTTCGCCTGCCACTAACTACCAAGCTATTAAGCCTTGCCCAACTGGTCACTTACGACACCTGGGAGAATGTCGTTGGGCCAGCGGTGTATGCTTTGGATGTGGGAAATCAGGGCACAGAATTGCAGAATGTCCTACCGCCGCCAACCGACCAGCAGGGCAGAACAGAGGAACTGGGCCAAATGCGGGAACAGGCCCTAGTAAACCAAAGGAGGACAAACCTAATGCCAGAGTCTTTGCCGTTACTCAGGAAGAGGCCAACGACGCAACTGAAGTCGTGTCAGGTACCATTCTAATTCAATCAGTGCCTGCTTATGTGTTATTTGACTGTGGTGTCACACATTCCTTTATGTCTAAGAGGTTTGCTAAGAAGTTAGGACGTAAGCCCGATAAGCTAACTGAACCTTTCCGAATAGCCACACCTACCAGTAGGGCCATTGAAACTGACGAAATCTACATGGATTGTATAGTCAGGATTGGTGCGCAGACTTTTAGTGCCGACCTGATACAGTTGATCATGGTCGATTTTGACATCATCTTAGGAATGGATTGGTTAGCAAGAAACAGTGCGATAGTAGATTGTAAAAGAAAGATAGTCAAACTCCGAACCCCAGATCAGGAGGAAGTCGTCTTTCATGGTAAATCCAAGGAACGAAAGTCATTGCTTTCCGCATCTCAAGCTTGGAAAGCCATGAAATACAGAGGAGACATTTACCTAGCGATGGTCAGTGAAATAAAAGAAGAAATTGAGCTGAAACTGGAGGACATCCTGATTGTGAGAGAGTTCCCAGATGTTTTTCCAGAAGAACTCTCAGGGACGGTTCCGGATCGCGAAGTGGAGTTCGAGATCAATCTGATTCCCGGTGCTGCACCAATCTCTAAAGAACCTTACAGAATGGCACCAGCCGAACTCAAGGAGCTGAAAGAACAACTCAAAGAATTGCTAGATAAAAGGCAAATTCGACCGAGTGTGTCCCCGTGGGGAGCTCCAGTACTCTTCGTGAAGAAGAAAGACGGGAGTATGAGATTGTGCATCGACTACAGAGAATTGAACAAGATCACAATCAAAAACAAATATCCTCTACCTCGGATAGAAGATCTGTTTGATCAGCTTAAAGGAGCCGTCGTCTTCTCTAAACTAGATTTGAGGACAGGATACCACCAGTTGAAGGTCAGGGCTGAAGATATTCCCAAAACACCCTTTCGAACCAGATACGGGCATTATGAATTCACAGTGATGCCTTTTGGTTTGACAAACACACCGACAGCATTCATGGATCTCATGAACAGAGTATTCAAGCCATTCCTGGATCAGTTCATCGTGGTCTTCATCGACGATATCCTCGTCTATTCTCCTGATGAGCCGAGCCATGAAGAACACCTTCACCTTGCTCTGCAAACCTTAAGAGAAAATAAACTCTATGCTAAGTTTAGCAAGTGTGAATTCTGGCTAAGGAATGTGTCATTTTTAGGACACGTGATCTCGAGAGCAGGATTGTCAGTGGATCCAAGGAAAGTAGAGGCAATTATCGAGTGGCCGAAACCTAAGAACGCCACCGACATCTGAAGCTTTCTGGGATTGGCAGGTTACTATCGGAAGTTTGTCGAAGGATTCTCCTCGATAGCTGTACCACTGACAAAGCTCACACAGAAGAATTCTAAGTTCATTTGGGAAGAAAATTGTGAGAGGAGTTTCCAGACATTAAAAGAGAAACTCGCATCCACACCAGTATTGATATTGCCCGCAGAAAATAAGGATTTCACTATCTACAGTGACGCATCCAAGGAAGGTCTAGGATGCGTGCTCATGCAAGAAGGAAGGGTAATCGCCTACGCATCAAGGCAATTGAAACCGCACGAGCAGAACTACCCTACGCATGATCTGGAACTAGCAGCGGTTGTCTTCGCCTTAAAGATTTGGAGGCACTACCTCTATGGTGCTAAGTGTGAAATCTTCACAGACCATCAGAGCCTCAAGTACTTGTTCACCCAAAGGGAACTTAATATGAGGCAAAGGCGATGGATCGAACTTCTGAAAGATTATGACTTGACCATAAGCTACCATCCGGGTAAGGCAAACAGGGTGGCTGATGCGCTAAGTAGGAAGGGCCCAGGCAAGGTGACTCTAGCCTCCCTCTCGGCCCAACCATGCCTACGGGAGACCGTCAAGTTAAACCAAGATCAAGACCCGACACTGATCAAACTTAAGGATCAAGTCAGAGAAGGAAAATCTCAAGACCACCATATCGATGACAAGGGAATCTTGTGGATGAAAGGAAGACTGTGTGTGCCCGACAGCGACCACCTTCGCCAAGAGATAATGGCAGAGGCGCACAAGTCGAAATTCTCAGTCCATCCAGGCAGTACGAAAATGTACAGGGACCTCAAGAGTAGTTTCTGGTGGAATGGCATGAAAAGAGATGTAGCTGAATTCGTCTCTAGATGTCAGGTATGCCAGCAGGTCAAAGCAGAACACCAGCGACCTGGAGGATTACTGCAACCTCTGGAAATTCCCGAGTGGAAGTGGGAGCACATTTCCATGGACTTCGTGGTAGGATTGCCAAAGTCTAGGCAAAGTCACGACGGTATATGGGTGATCGTGGACAGACTCACAAAGACTGCACATTTCCTACCCGTCCGCATGAATTACAATCTTGACAAGTTGGCTTCACTATACATGGACAACATCGTGAGACTGAATGGAGTGCCAGTGAGCATTCTATCCGATAGAGATCCGAGGTTCGTCTCGCGTTTTTGGAAGAGCTTTCAGGAGGCCATGGGAACGAAAGTGACCCTAAGTACGGCCTATCATCCTCAAACCAATGGGCAAACGGAGAGAACAATCCAAATATTAGAAGATATGCTGCGAGCATGCGCTCTAGAATTCAGTAGCAACTGGAGCACTCATTTACCCTTAATTGAGTTCGCCTACAACAACAGCTATCACAGCAACATCGGAATGGCTCCATACGAAGCTCTCTATGGAAGGAAATGTCGATCACCACTTTACTGGGATGAAGTGGGAGAGAAAGCCGTGGTGGGACCCGAGCTATTACAGATGACAGTGGACAAGGTTAAAATTGTCCGAGAAAAGCTCAAGGCCGCTCAAGACCGACAGAAGAGCTGGGCAGATCTTAAAAGAAGGCCTGTAGAGTTCAACGTGGGCGAGAAGGCTTATGTGAAAGTATCGCCGATGAGAGGAGTTTTCCGATTCAGTAAGGCCGAGAAACTGAACCCTCGATATGTTGGACAATTCGAAATCTTGGAAAAAGTGGGCACGCTAGCATGTAGGCTGGCACTGCCACCAAGCATGTCAAGAATCCACAACGTGTTCCACGTATCCCAGCTGAGAAAGCACATTCCAGACCCAAGTCACGTTCTGGAAGTAGAACCACTCATAATTGAAGGGAACTTGAGAGAAGAACTGAAATACGAAGAAGTCCCTATTAGAATCGTGGACACCAAAGAACAAGTTCTTAGGCAACGTACTATTCCCTACGTCAAAGTACAGTGGTCCAACCACACCGAGCGAGAAGCAACTTGAGAAGTGAAAGAGAAGATGCGAAAGGAATATTCCTACCTATTTGGAGACCAAGCCAACTCAAGTTTCGAGGACGAAACTTCCCATAAGGAGGGAGGGATGTGAGAACCGAAATCTAGCAATAATGTGATTAATATTTGTAATGAATTGTTAGGATTTTATTACTATATTTTTGGGTACCTATATTTGAGGAGATATATTGGAATACCTTGGAAATATAATATTTAGTCATACATATCATGCTTAATTTCGAAATTTGGGAAATATATTGCAAAGATGGGAATGTCATATACTAGACCTAGGAGACTAAGGCATAAATATTTCCTATTTTCGAAAATCCCCTCAATTAGCCACCATATTTTCGAAAATATTAAGGTGGGGAATCAAGAGTCTAAATCTCATTAAATTGGAAGATAAATCAGCAACAATGGCAAGGAAATTGGAGTCAAATAATGTGAGATTTATGCCAATCTTGAGCATGATTTTGTGCCTTAATTAACACCCTCTCCCTCACCTATAAATACAACACCATCCCTACTCATTCTCCACCCCAAATTTTCAAATTCTCTAGCTGAAAATTTCGAAAATCCAGCAGCCATCCTAGCCGAAACTCTGCCCGAAAATCGTCCCAAAGTTAGCCTAAAAATCGAAGCCGAAGCGCCGTCCGAGCAAGAAACAAGAAGCGACCGATTTCCGAAGCCAAGCATCCACGTTTTTAGCATTCTCAAACACTGTAAGTGGGCTTGTTTTTAAAAGTTAAATTTCGGTTTCGATGCATATGAAATTTCGGTTTTTGGTTTTAAAAAAATTCGGTCGAGCTCTGTCTCCCGTCTATACGTTTTTTTTATGAAATTTTGATACGTTTATGTTTTGACACTGTGAGAATTCCCTGAAAATGGGTGGAATTCCAACATATGGCCCTTCACGGTGGGATAGAACCGTTTTATGGCCTCGTCCCCTTAGAGGATTAAAACTTAGGGACTGACGTCAGTAAACCGTTAAAGGTGAAAAATCGCAGTGTTATTATGTTATGGATATGATGAAAAGCATGCTGTATTTATACGTTATGTTTTCGAAAATGTTACAAAATTTTATGTTGTGTTCGAAATTCCCCCATTTACTGAGTATTTCCCAAAATACTCATCCCCTTACTCTCCCCTCCCAGATAAGTCCGAAGAACAGGTCGAGGACGAAGAGTCTGAGCAGTTTTGGGGCTGGTGATCCACGAGATTAGTAATAGATGTTATTTCGAATTTTTTTTTCTTTTTGAATTGTAAGACGCTTCCGCATTGATCACTTTTTCGTTTGGATTTCGTTTTGGAAAGACGATTGTTGTTACGTTTAAATTATGATATATAAACTGGTTTGGTTTATACTGTGCTACGAAAGGCTTGTTGTTTCGATCGTGTGATTGTAAAACAACGCCGGTGTCAATCCCGAGTTTCGGGGCGTGACAACTTTGTTTCAAATCATTCAAATTTAAAAGATTAATATTAAATTTGTTCCGAATAAATTCGAAGCATAATATTAATTCGAATTCTTTGGCTTCAGTAATTAGTTATTCAGTATCATGTATAAGATATTGAATTGTTGAGGTTATAAATAATTGTTTGCGTTGTGTAAATGATTTTACATTTCGTCTGTCAACATCTACATTTTTGTCGCGTTTACTCAACTTTATACATATATATATATATATAAAAAGAAAGTTGACTATCATCTATATGTATAAAGTTGACTAAAAATGCAAAAATGTAGATATTACCAATCTTCCATG
>NC_133312.1:21401659-21402547 GCF_012295235.1 Primulina huaijiensis
ACCAAGAAGCTATAACAAGTTGTATTGGTTATAAGTGGGCTTTTTCCTTGAATGCATCTCATGGCCTATATATAGGGAAAATGGGGAAAAAGGGAGTCATGGAAGAGTTTATTAAAAAAAAGGGAGTGAATGTAATTTATTTTTTATCCTTTGTTTAAAATTAGTTTAAGAACTAATTTTTTAATTATTGTATTTTAATTTTATATATAATAAAATTTATAATTTAATTAAATAAAAAAACTTACTCGACTAAATTTTTCCATCTTTCCCGACTCAGTTCTAGATCTCATATCTTTCCTTATCTTCACAAAAAATTCTTTTCTTCTCAACCTTCCATCCTCTCATTTTTTGGCTAACAATTAACCACGAGTCTACAAGTTATTCCTCTGCAACAAATCCAATAAGAAAACCACGTATTTTTAATAAATTTATTTTGAGATATGAAATTTATTGGGTCTCGTCAGAGTCAACGAGCTTCACCCTGAGTCGTGAAGCACGGCTTTCACGACCCACGGCTTCACGACCCAAATTGGAGTGCTTCACCACCACCCAAGGGGTTGGGGGCTTCACGACCCACCCAGGGTCGTGACGTGAAGATTTCACGACACCTTCACGACCCGTCACGATCCATTAATTTTAAATTTTTATAATTAATAAAAAAATTTTGAATGCAAGTTAACTTTAGGATCAAGATACGTTGAAATCTGTAAGAAGATTGTATCATTTTTAAATGAGAAAAAGATAAAATATTTGGTACAGTACACTCAATTTGGTAATTTAATTTTATGTGCTAAGGATTATAACAATTTCAATCAAAACTGGGTCGAAAGTTATAACTCGTCACAAAATTGGGTCGAGATTATACTCGACCCACGCGACCCAATTTTG
>NC_133312.1:21403054-21434845 GCF_012295235.1 Primulina huaijiensis
TTTTTTTTTATTTTTTTCAAAAAATTTATTTTAAAAAAAATAGAATAAGAAGAGTGGGTCGAGATCTTCTCGACCCACTCTTCCATTTTTGTTTTATTTTTTCATTTTTTTATTTTTTTTAAAAAAATTTTATTTTTAAAAAGTAAAAAAAATAGAAGTAGAAGAGTGGCTACTCTTCATTTTTTTTATTTTAAAAATAAAATAAAAAAAATTAGAAGAGTGGGTTCTTATCTCTTAAAAAAAATAAAATAAAATAAAAATCAAAAGAGTGGGTCGAGGTCTTCACGACCCAGCACCTCGACCCACTGGGTCGAGCGTCTGAAGAGTGGGTCGAGCTGAACCCGAACAAAGAGCTTGACCCCAGGTGAAACTTAACTAATTAATTAATGAACTAATTAATGATCTTATCTAACTAACATATTCAACTCCCTTTTCTCGATTTAAAAAAGTCAAAATCCCTTTTATTTAATTAAATTTTAAATGGATCGTATATTTTTTATTGACTATATATATATATATATATATAAAGTTGACTAAACATGACAATCTATCATATTAATTATTAATTAAATTAAATTAAATATTTTAAAAATGTGGCCAATTGTGTTTTTACTACCGAGTCCATGGGTGTTTTGCTTTTGGTATTGGGTTACAATGGTTTTCATATCATATTATTTCTCAAATGCTAGTTGCACGTGGATTTGTTGATTTCCTTGATTGACTCTCCTTTGTTTTTTTGCCGTTTCTGTGAAGCCAAAGCCCAAAGGGTTCCGGTTCGAGCCTCCATCGTTTTGTTGTGATAATACTTACAAGAATAGGTCTCTTGTGAGACGGACTCATAAATTTTTATCTGTGAGACGGGTCAACCCTACCGATATTCACAATAAAAAGTAACACTCTTAGTATAAAACGTAATACTTTTTCATGGATCACCCAAATAAGAAATCTGTCTCATAAAATACGACCCGTGAAACCATCTCACACAAGTTTTTGTCTTAAAAACAAACATGTTCAGTCATAATTCTGAATCAGTTTTCTTAGTTTTTTTCCTAAATCATTGCTACCGATCCTCTACACTACCAAAGGCAGAAAGGATCAAAATCAAATTTAAAATTCATGATTTCAAATAACTCAATAACAACACGCTCTAATAAAGATTAGATAACGGAACTTCTCCTAATAGAACATTCCATGACTCTTTTTTTTTTTAAAAAAAAAAGAAAAACAATTTCAAAGCCAATACCTTGTCTTCTTCTAGAGAAAATAACAAAAATGGATAAATTATTTTGTTGTTCCACTTAAGAAAGGACACTCACACACTTTTTACACGCTGAATTGAGGAAAAAATGAAGAGGGTAGAGCTGATAAAATTGTCAGAAGTAGGACCTCATGCGAGGAAGGGAACAGACTGACAATATTAACAGATCTCGATGTTTAGGTTCTTTAATTATTAAAATATATAAGTATCTACCAGATAAGACAAATCAAGATTGCTGCTTTACTACTCAGATTTGGGGCAGATGAATCGGCCCTTTTGTTATGTAAGATAAGATCACAAGGGATTTTCTATTTCATTGAATTTTCTGAATTCAACTGTATATGAAAATTATGTTCCCGCTTGTTTTTTCTCTAATTTCCCATAAATATTCTTTACCCATAAATAAAACAAACATAATTATTTATATTTATATATATATATCTTCTTCCTCCATATATTTCAACATAATAATTGTATTTTCAACTAAACTTGCCAGTGGACTAACAGGCGTCTCTAGCATGAAACTAGATTTGTTCTCTCTTTTAATCATCTCATCTTAGGGGTTGTGAGGTGCAAGTGATATATGGAAAAATAATTTAGCAAGTGGTGACCAAAACTATATAATATACAACAAAAACAATTGACAAATTATCCAGAAGGGAAATTAAAAAACGTAGCAGGTCTAAATAGTGGTTATCATCCCCACCGCCGTATAAGGGTCAGAAATAGAACAGATATCAAAATGTGTATTTCTTACCAGTTGGTTTTTGATCATTCAATACTCGAAGTACGTACATCATATTTCAAACCTTCCAAACTTTTAAACCTTTAATGTACCGACGTATTTGCTACTATGTTTTAATAGAAGAATGCATTACTTTATAGTAAAAAACAGCTTATTATATAATGCTAAACTGTTTTCGAACTGATGGAATATTATTGGGCGGTAGAGATTCTTGAAAAACTGAAATTTTCTAGGTCTGGTGAGGTATTGTCTTAGCTGAAAAACTCCTTTTTTTCCCCCACTGAAAATGCAGCAAAGCTGACAAGTTTTGCACAGTGTGTTTGTATGGGATAAGAAGTCAAAGAAAAGAATATAATTCCACAACAAATTAAAAATCATCCAATCTGGAGTTTTCAATATTTCAAATCATATGGGATCAAGAGGAATATTAAAACTACTCATCAATTAAAGCTACGCAACAGAAATTGGTGACATTTACTGAAAATGAACATTAATGTAGATTGTAGAAGATAAATAAATCAAAAGTTAAATTGCAAAACAGGCTAAGGGTGCTTGTGTTTTCAGATGAAGAACCAGAGGGAAAGAAGGTGAAAAGCAGTGGATTGGATTATACGTTAGATAAAAAGATTCAATTTTTTTTTTATATTTTTTGGTAAGTAAACTGTAATGGAAAGTGCCCAAGATTCATGAGAAGATGATCTTTTTTAGTTCTTCCAACATTTTCAAAGCATAAAAAAGCCCGAGTAGAAAGATTTTTTAGATAAATTTGCTTCTTGAAGATCGATAATAACACATTAGATCTAAATAACAGTTATTATTAGACATAAATTATAATTTTAAACATTTTGATAACTTTGAGCAAACCTGAACATCTGGTAACCCCAGAAAAAACCTGAGCATAAAGGATCTTGAAAAAAATGAGATTTGTGTGACAATGAATCCCATCACCCAAAAAACATGATAAGTTTTTCTTCAGCTGTTTTCATCAAAATGGAAAGAAAAGCATAACCTATGAGCATCAGACAAAACACATAGCAATAGCAGATACATACATACATATAAATAGCATAAAATTTGACCCCAAAATCCAGCTGACTCAACAAGGGATTCATCACTTACCTTCCCCAAGAAGGAGCCCTAGATGATTTTAGGGCAGCAATTCACGCCATATGGTCGAAAAAACTGGATTTTTTTTCGTGCAACCGGCATCAGATGAAGCAACCACATGATCTGATCTTTCCATAACAAAGAAGGAAAATTTAGATCATGCTGGCAGCTTCAGCAAATACTATCGCACGGTCAAAAAATTGGAATTTGATTTAACAGTTCTTGTTAAGCCACATGGCTATGGGAAAAAAAGAGAGAGAACCCAATATTGAACATGGGTTTTTCTTCATTTCTTGCAGAAAAAACATTTTGGCTGGAGGAAGACAGTAGCCAATGGGATATAAATACAGGTCAGAAATAAGAGGACAATTAAAGGGGAATATGGATTTTTGTGGCAATGAAAGATGAGAGATTGGTGAAGGAAAAGATGTGGGAAACTATATATTATATAAGAACAAGAAATAGTAAATTTTTGGGTGGTCCATATATTGATGCAAATTGAATATTGTCACGCCTCCACCTCCAACATGCAGAGAGCAGAAAAATTAGTGACCATTTTTTTTTATGTTTTGTAAGAGCATTTATTAACTTTTAGGGTTGGGGGGACCCTTCTTTTTTTCCTAAATCTCTTCTAGACTTGTGTATCTTTGCGGACAATTAAAGTTTGTCAAAAACTTGTTTGAGACGATCTCACGAGTCGTATTTTGTGACACGGATATCTTATTTGGGTCATTCATGAAAAAATATTACTTTTTATGCTAAGAGTATTACTTTTTATTGTGAATGTCGGTAGGGTTGACCCGTCTCACAGATAAAGATTCGTGAGACCGTCTCACAAGAAACCTACTTTTAAAGTTTTGGTTAATTACTTGTGTTTTATATTACATTTATGCTTTCAAATATTTTAGGCAGTGTTCAGAACTTGATATGAAAGGATAGAAGGAAAATAGGAAAATAGGACATAAAACAAAAATATATGTATATCCACTTACATGATCAAGACTCAATTTTAATTACTTAGACGACCAAAACATATGATACGTCAATTTACAGCACCATTTGGACCATTTATCTCTTATTTAATATGGTATTTACATAATGTTAAACCATAAATTCAAAAATAGAATCCAAACCCAAAAAATTAGGTACATAAGTCGGAGAGTTTATCAAATTTATTAGTCCTATAATCTATATGCGCATCCCATGTGAAATCACAACACTATATTATTATTTAGATATATATATATTGATCATGTTTGTCGCATATACAAATCAAACTTATTATATGAATTAGATTAAAAAAATTTTAATCGAAAGTAGTGTTAACTAATTCCATGTGATAGTGGGGCAAAGATAATTCATGTGGTTAATTGGAAATGGCCAATTTTTTAAAAGTTGAGGTTTAATATATACTTGTAGTGCCAGTTTTTTCATTTAAGAAAATCATTAATTCAAAACTCAATTATTGATTAATATTAATTACACATTTATATACATACTGTTANAATTGTATATATATTGGTGATGCAATGCAAGATTCACGTAAACAAGGGAATTAAAGAGCATGTCATGTGTCCAAAATGTCTTGCCTACGTACCAGCAAGCCCATATAAAAATTAAATATATTGTCTAAAAATTTGAGTGACGATATATTCAACTTAAATATACAATTACTAGTGTGAATTATTGTTCGAATCAATACTTCTACATTAGGTAGAACCTGAGAAAATTTTTAAAGTTGGCATACATTTACTTTTCAGCCCTCTTATTGGTCAAATTTAGTATCAAAATGATAAGTTATCATTTTTTTCCGGTAATTAAAATTTAATTTTTCTTAAATATTGACATGATATCAGACATATTAACAATTTTTTTATATTATTATACAAGAATTCTACCGAAAAACCAGATTAAATGTGCAAAAAACCAATCAATTTATTAAATTAAGAACATATTTTGTGGGGAAAAAAAACCATATTTTGGTTAATCAGAGGACCCGAATTCTACCTAGAACGATTCAAACACGATTTTTTGTGACATTTTCCAGTAGAATCGATTAAATTTATTTAATACGATAAATGATGCCTAAGTAATTTGATTCTTGATTTCTTAATGAAGCAATACGGTATGTTAGGTATAAAATCCGTAGTTTGTATATTAATTAAATAATAATGTGATTAATTGATGCAGACAGCAATGCTGAAAATGACATGTGAGCTTTAATTTATTTCTTACAATTAATTGTGGAATTTAATTATTTCACATAGCTACAACTAGGATTGCAGGTGCAATCAAGATTTATGTGGGTGAGCCTCCCTAGAATAATTGTTGCTCTAAGGTTGTTCGTAAAACATGATTTTTTTTTTCTTTTTTTATGTTGTCATCTTCATCCATTTCAGTCTACGTACTGAATCATAGCTAACTCGTAACAGATTTTAAATTTAATTTAATTTCTACTAAAGAAATTGTAAAATTCATACTATAATTTGAGACATAATTAGATAAATTTAATTTTTTTAATTTTGTTTACGATAATAACATCAGCACTCTAGTAAAAAAATCGATTAAAATTTCTAAAAAAGAAAAATTATTCGACTAATATTGAAATTGACTAGGTAGACGACCCAAATCGCAATTATATCAAATTAATTGTACGTCCAATTTTTTTTATTTTCCGAATATTTGTATTTAGTTTAATGAGTAAAAATGAAATACATTTATTAATTAATTATGTGTTAGAAACCATTTTTCCAGGACGTTGGAACTCATATGCACTTAATAATTTGGAAACCATTATCACGCTCCTATCTGTATAATAATTATCATATGCACTTAATAATTTGGAATAATCAAATATTCTAACTATATGATATAATGAAATATGTTGGAGAGAGTCATTCAAAGATTATGATTTTGTTCTTGTAACTCGGTCATTTTTTGTTTTTAGTCTTGTAAATCGTCGTAGTTTAGTCTTAATCTAATAAATAACTTCTTGTTTTCATTAATTTAGTCCCTTTATGTGGGATTGACAACGTGGTTTTCAAAATTGATGAAGTAACATCGAAAATTAATGTTTATGTGACACATAAACATTGTTGATTTGTTCGACACCACACATGTACTCCAAGGAAAGAGTAAAATTTGAAACTATGACAATTTATTAGACTAAGATGAACTTTGACAACATATCTGGCACAAAACGAAAAATTTCTAGATCGTATGATCAAAATTATAATTTTTTCTCAGGTATGAACAGTGTGATTATTAAGATTTTAAAAACTTTTATAGATTATTGATGAGGACTGGGTGAATCGGGTAAAAGCTTGGTGGGCGATTTCACCGGGTCGGGTTGATGAGTTGGAGATGGTTGCTCGGGCACCTGGATCTGCACTTTCAAGAGAGAAAGAACGTTAATGGGCGTCTAAATATTCTCCGGCGTGACCACTCTGACGCTCAAGTCAGTCAACGGTTATAGAGAGAGTTTTGTAATAAATGTTGTAGACATTATGTAAGTAAATGCATCAATGTTTAAACAAACATGATATTTATAGAAAGAAAGTCAATAATGACCTTGTTTTCAATGTCTACTTACTAATTATGCCAAGATGGTTGCTCATACACTGCTTTTCTGATACGCCAAACTATCACTTTCACCTTGTCAAATCCATGCGATTTTGTCACTAATGATTACTAAAATAAGGTATCTCATACTTGTGCACTCGAGTGTAGTGCTTCTATCGAGGTAATCCGGGTAGAGATCCATCACCCGAGAACTCATCTGGAAGCCCGGTGTCTGGAAGTCCGAGGAGATGATGTCTCGGACAGTCATTTGCTCGGCTATTATCAAATCGGCCCAGAACTTGTCAGGACTTAACCCATGACCCATGATTATCCAGTACCCACGATCCGGACCTCTCGGGTATCACCAATCATTTTGTTAAAATAAAAAAAGGTACCAAGAATAATTTTCAAAAGTAAACTTTCCCTCTAACATCGTGTTTCGTTCTAATTGCTCGTATAATTCTCCATCTTTATGGAACATATTCCTTTGGTTGATTATTTATTGATTATATTAATTTATATTATTTCTAAAGATTAAGCACTTAATCTATGATTAAATAATTTATAATAAGCTAAGAATCGTGCATGCGACACCTCATAATTGATCCTTTATGTAAAGATTCATTCTCAAATCTCAACGATCTCCTCCAATCTTTATCATTAATACATAAACAAATAAACAATGATGTACCAAAATAAGTTAAAACTTCGTTGCAAAACGTCATTCTTTATCCTTCCCACTTTCAAAAATTAATCATTAATTTTTAAAAAATCACAAACTTATTTACATCTTTGGTTAAATTGAGGAATGAGTATATCTCGAGCTCGATCGAGATCTCATCTCAAACGTTGGATCTATATGTCAGATGAGTTATAACTCATACTTCATTCGTTGATTGGTGTTAGTATATGATAGATCAATAAAATTAAACTAATACAATATCAAAAGTTAGATATAAGAAATCAATTGCCCAACCTCACCATGCCAACCCATGATATATAATAATTAAAATCAAGAACATAATAATGCTAATAATATTAATAATGATCAGCATCATCTTATATAATAATGATAACAAAAAGGGGAAATGGCACTAATTAAATTAAAATAATAAAATTCGACGGCGGCGCAACACGATTCAATCTGTACTTGGAAGATATATTGATGATTTTGGGATATTATGCTTCAAATGTGAATGTATGAAAAGTTAGAATAATACACGTCTTCGCACGACTCGGCCTTAATCAATAACTTATTTATAGATTCTTAGTATAATTATATTATAATATAAAAAAGTACGTCTAATATACTTGAAATAAAAAATTCAAAAACAAATTAAATTTGAAAATTTTAATATTGTTTGTTTCAAAAATATATATAAAATGAAATGAGGTGAAAACTTATGTGAGACGGTCTCACGGGTCGTATTTTGTGAGACGGATCTCTNGCTCGAAATTAAATTTTGAAGAGGCAAAACAATTCGCTCCTACATTTTTTTCAGTATTCATTAAATTCTAGCAGCGCCGAAACTAATGTCGGGATATCAATTAAATGTTTCTAATTTTATCCATTTTCATTTCAAGAATCAAATAGGATATGATAGTATTTTTTTTGTCTCGCAATTAATATATTTCGCATATCAAAATTTATTGCCATATTAATTTACTAGTATTAAGTAATGAATTGCATATCTAATTAAAGTTTACTTTGTTTATTTTTCTTGCTAAATTAAACAATGGTCATGTAAGAGCTCCAAATTAAATTTCCAATTTTGTCTAACCAAAAGCACAAAGAACAATGATATATGAACAACATATGCGGTTGGGACAAGTTGAGAAGGTGGAGACGATCTACGTGGTGGAGAAAAAAATTACGTTGAAGGATCAAACCAACGAACAAACATGGAAAAAAATGGAAACGATAGAAAATATCATATAATCGCGACGACGGAGGAAAACCACCAGAGATGACATCACATAATGACTAAGATGACGCCACAAGCTCACCGCAAAGGAACACATATATCCGTCAAGGAAAATTTAAGCTAAAGAAATGTTAATTCGTCCTAAGAAAGCCGGATATTGACTCTCTGTATACCCCATGACAAAACCCTAATATACCAATTCTTGTTTATTGGTTTGTATCATATTTCAATTTTTCACATTATTCACGAGACCGTCTCACATGAGTTTTTGTATTAAATATATAATGTAACTTTCGACTAACCCTTAAATAATAAATTCTATACATGCATGTTATCTTTCTCGCATCACAACACACACACACACACACATATAATTAAGTGTGTGTAATGTAATGTATTCATGTTGACCCTAGCTATGCACAGATAGGAAACCCTAATATCCGCCTCTGTGTGTGTATATATATATATAAATATATATATAAATCGTGGTCCTTGGAAACAGTAACAGTGTTGACAGAAAGGGGTGATTGGCCTCAGCCAGCTAGCTGATTTATTATTATGCTTATATGTTATAATTATAGCTTGTAGAGTGGTCCTCTGCACGTTATATGTTGCTGTGCTCTAAATTAATGCTACTTTTAAATATTGTATAATATTATGTTTTGTTATTTTGTTTATATTTGCAGGCAACATTGGGTTTCAAACCCTCTTGCTTTTTTATAAAATTCTAGATTTCTACCACAAAATTATAAAATGCAACGATTGTAACTTTATAATATAAATCAAAATCTTTAAAATAATACGATATACTTAGTTCATTTTTATGTCATTCTCTTAGTTAATATTAATTATTGTTCTTCGACAATTTCTTACTAAAACTTATAATTTGTGTCAACGGTGAGGTGTAGTCATATAATTCAATGCAAAATTTCGATCATTTTCCGTCTCCACCAATCATCTCCTAATAATTTCACAAACTTATAATTTATAGAAAATTTGATATTTATTATTGAAAAAAAAAGAAGAAATTCTTGATATTACCCATGTGTAAAATTATATCCCATTTGTCGTTTCTTTCTTTTTCTTTTTTTTTTTCCTACTATTATAAAATCTCTTCTGTATTTGATTAGTAGGAAAATAGGCTATTATTACAACAATTTAATAACGGTAGTTGGGGAATAAAATTTCAATAATGAAGCAACATTTTGGCAGTTACTGTTAACACTAAAAGACTTTTATGATATTGGTGAAAATAAGGGCATCAATATGCCTATCTACCGACAATTTTAATTTTGTTCGATTTATTGACTTTAATTTTAGCGTATTTTTTTAAAGTATTCATCTTGTAAATGATCGTATACAATTTTTCATAGTTGTCCAATATATTACATTAGATATATATTTTTTTTAAAAAAAATTAGGATAGACCTCTAGCTAAAGTTATTAAGTGCTACTTTGTTTTATATAACATTTTCATGTAAAAAATGTGTCGATTATGATTTTGACAGCAAAGGAGTGCGAGAAACCACCTGACCTTGATCAAGAACAGTCTTGGTCTTCTCCTCCCAAGTCAACCCCCATATTTCATCTTTAATTATATTTCAAAGATAAGTAAAAGTTATGTATATTAAGTGTTTGCGTTTGAGAAAGAAAGAAAATAGACAAGAAAAAATAAATTGGAGAATAAATTTGGGATATAGAAGAACAAGAATTTAGGTTTGGTCACGGAAGTCATTGTCTAAAATTCAGTTTAATAAGCTTGAATTTTCTTAAATATTGTAATAAATAAATAAAAGATTTTAATGTTCGGATGCACTAGCTAGTTAAAAACCCGAAACCACATTTTCCGGCTTAAGAAAAAAGTAAGCAATAGAATCGGTGAATTATGTTATTATTTTTTTAGGGTAGTTTTTTCACAAAATGTCTGAGTTTGTGCCCTGAAATTAGTTTAAATATTAATCTGATAAAATATAAAGAATAGGTAACGATTTAAATGTTGAGTATAAATGAAAGCAGTCTACTTAGAGTGTGTGGCAACCTCTAAACAAATTGATTATTTACTTTTCACATAAAAACTTTTAGCTTTTTGTGTTTCTTAACCCTAAATTTGGTGAAAAGATTTTTCTTTTATTATTTTTAATTATTATTATTTAGTTTTTAATCAGTATAATTAAATTTTGTTTATAATTCTTTTTCTTGCATTTTTTTCCAACCAATTGAACACAACGGGACATACGAGCAATAAGCTTTCCAAATTGGAACATTAGCGATCGATCAACTGCAGTTTATCTACCGGTGTTGAATTTCTTTGGGACTAGAAGCAAACGTTAGGCTTTGGACTCATGCACACCCGAGGACCGCTCGTTGACGGGCAAAAGTATCCGGGGGCGGGGCATTCATGCTTGGATGACTTGTTCAAATATCGATTTCTCGATTTTCATGCATTGCATTTCTTTAAAAATATATAAAAACAACCCTTTGCTGGTTCATGAACATTATGAAACCAAGGATCCAACAAAATAAATTAAAACCCCAACCCGATGAATTTGTAATTTAACATTCATATTTCAAGAATAAATTACATTAATCACTGAATGGCACAGTACAATACGTTCAGACACCTAACCCTGTGCAAGAATGAAATAACGAATTCTTGTACTCTGTATTTTGCAATAAAGATAAATTATCGTCATTTTCATGTGTGTGGCCTAGTTAAAAAAGCAATCATATACTAAACCTAATGTCACAATGAGAACTTTCAATGTCCCCAATTTCTTGAATCAAAGTGTATAAATACCAGCAGGAAAGAATACTATTCTTGTTCTGGGCTTCTTGATCTAATTGAGCTTATGCGATCGAGTAACATATTATAGATGTCCTCAGCTGATGGACGATCAGCTGGATCATTTTTGGTGCATTGACGGTACAGTTTCACAAGAAACCAAAGGGTTTGAGACTTGGTCTCCAGTTCCTTATCAGATTGAGCCAATTCCTCGAGTTCATCTGTTAATCTAGGCCGTTCTCCCATCTGCACATGATAACCGATGCAAAATATTTGGTCAGTCAGGGGAAACTGTTGCGGGAAAGAAATGTGCCCGGTCTCATAGAGATAGAGATGTATT
Source organism: Primulina huaijiensis (assembly GCF_012295235.1). Taxonomy (NCBI): domain Eukaryota; kingdom Viridiplantae; phylum Streptophyta; class Magnoliopsida; order Lamiales; family Gesneriaceae; genus Primulina; species Primulina huaijiensis. The sequence continues at coordinate 21,414,773 of NC_133312.1, forward strand.
GGTGGTGCAGGCCTTCAGCCACCGCCCACAGATACAAAACGAAAAAGAATTGGAAAAAAATTCACTATATAGCTGTTTCCACTGCCAAAAGTGTTTTCATTTCCAAGAACATATCCAAGAATACCCCAATATTAATTTTAAATTCTTTTCCAAAATTATTTCCTAACATGCCTTTCATACACCCTCGTCTAATCTTCATTTTAAATGAACTTTTCTTTCGCTAAAAAAAAATTTACGTTAGGGAGAGGCCAGGGACCGGAGAAAACAATACTCCTCCCCAAATTGTAATAAAAAAGTTACATTATTACATTATATACGAAAATAACGAATAATATTTCAAAATTTTAAAATACATATTTACTACTGAAATGACATGGCACAGCATGGTTTAATAAATTACCGTTCTTTCTGCCATGTGTCGCGAAAGATAAGGACGTCTCTAAGACTAGTCAAGTTCTAAATAAATAAAGATTTAAAACGCTTACATATTCATCAAGAAGGTTTCTAGTAAGCGCTAAAATGGATTAAGCATAAAAAATCAGTTTTATAATGTTACTTGGCAAACTTTCGAAATCAAGTGGAAGCAAGTGTAGTTATCACGACAATTTTCACCCCCTTAAATATACATGCATCAATTGGACATAAAAACAGCAATTTACCTGCAGAAAATTATGAATTTCAGATTCTGATAATTCAGAATACGGGACCTGTAATGTTAACAATTCCAGAAGCAGACAGCCAAATGACCAGATATCCACCTCCTGTCAAGATACGAGGGAAAAAATTGTAAAAGACAAAGAACAAACTTGAGTGTCTGATAGAAGATAACAAGATACATTCAAATAACAAGATGCTTAATCAACTGACCAAGTAAATAATGTGTGATGCGTGTGAATGACTGCAGTGAGATACAGCAATACTACGTTCCGACTTACGGGAAACCAAAGAGAACGGGAATAAATTATAGTGGTAAACTACTATGTTTTAGTGACGCAATTGTGCATCTGAAAAGAAGTTCGGGATTAATGTTCTAACACCCTCCTGTCCCAAGACTAGCCAAACAACATAGATATTTTCGCATGTGTAGTTTATGGAGACATCAAAACCAATTCAATCCATTCCGGTAAATTTTCATAATACCTCTACAAAGCCAACAAGCAGATAACAATGATAATGTACACCAACTGACAATTCAATAAAGCAAGAATTACAACTTATATATGCTTCAATTCAATCACAACAAGCCAGACACCAAAACCATGTCATGAACAGTAACTCACCAATCCATATATGTTTTGTTCATGCATCGAGCGGAAAACCTCGGGAGCCATCCACCGAGGAGTACCAACACAGATATTAGGTGGAGGTACTCCAACATGAGCAATGCAGCATGTATGCAGGTAAGAATGAAGAGGAACTGCCATGTCAAAATCACATATCTTCACAATAGGTGAGCCATCATGCTTCCTTTGCTCAAGATCAACCAATACATTCTCACTTTTTATGTCACGGTGAATAATGTGTTTAGAATGAAGTTCAGTCAGTGCAAAAGCGACATCCCTGGCAATAGACAATGCCAAGTCCACAGCAACATGCTTCTCACCAGAACTTGATAGTTTCCCCATATAGCTCTGTGATTTCAGACAGCACAGAAGATTAGGAATAAAAATGCATGAAATCAAGCAACTGCTGTGCACAAAAATGATTCGACTAAAACAATCACCTTCAAGGAGCCTCCTTTTATGTACTCCGTCAATATAGCAGACTGTAATGAACGATCTACAGAATTTTCTGCTGTCACGGACCACTTGGAAGATATCTGATGGCCATAAAATTCTACTATGCAAGAATGCTTCAAGACACGCAACAATCTGACTTCCCCTAAGCAAGAAAGCTCAAAATTTCTGACTTTGTCAGCAGAAGCCCCACTTACTTCCATGGTCCGTACCTGCATAATGAATAAATTAAGAAATGCCATATGCCCAAAAGACAGTTGTTTTATAAATCAGGTCCCATGCTCATCGCCAAAAACATATTGAAGATATTCAAGTCGTGCAAAAGGCTACAGTCAAGTGCAAAACCTGATAAAAGTCACTGGCCAAAAAAAGAACAATATGCTAAAATCTTGTAGGTTAATAAATACCATATAAAGACCAAAAAGATGAAGATTCTGAAATGTATGTAGTCAATATAATGAAAATCCGTCATAAGAACAAATAGAAAAATATACCTTCATTGCAGCCTCAAGTGATCCAAAATTACAGCGCATCAGAGTAGTGGATGGCAGTTTCCCAATTTCATCAGATACAGATACAGATACAGATGGAAATGAATTATTAGGGCTAGCACCTTCGTCAGCAACAAGAGGAGTATACACATGGTTTAAAGGAATATACCTAAAATGAAAAGCATGTTAATTTTAACTTCAAATATTTCGTTCAACAGAGAAATGGAATACTTTAAAAGTACAATGCCACAAAACTCATAGTCCTTTGTGCATACCTAGTACCACAAATAGATAATTTCACATGGATCACCAATCTATTCAAAGATGCTATGGCAGATTGAAACATTTGAAACAAAATCAAGCATGTATATGAAAAATATCTGAACTACTCAGAATAAGTGACAAGCTAAAATATCATCTAAAATTGGCTTCGGAGTTAAGAGTTTGCTTAAAAAAAGCATTATCTTCTAAAAGTATGAAACAAGTAGAGTATTTCAAGGCGAACCACTCATCTAGTGACATAATTCCATGTCACTATGACTTTAATAAAATTAACAAAATCTCAACATGGCTTGAACTCAACAAAAACATTAGTGAAATTTTTTTTGTGAAATTTTTTCCCACAAGTCAATCACATCTTAAACAAAGATGTCGTTTCAGGTGAGCATTCCTATAACTACCACACTAATATACATATGCAGGCTAATAAAACTATAGAAAACTCAATTGGATACCTGCAGGTATACTCTGGGTCACTTTCTATACGGATGTCATGTGGATGGCATGCATCGACTATCATGCGAACCAGTGACGTACCCTTTTTTATGACAACTACATTCCAGGCATGCGGTAAAAAATCCAAGTAGCCCCTGACAAGTTCACAAGGGATTTGAGGCTTCATCCGATCACATAGATACTACAGCAGATGACAAAGACATCCTTTCAGTTATTATACTTCAACGTGTTGACGCGTGCATTCGATCTTTTTTTAATTAAAAAAAAAAACAAGCGCTAAGAATTACCTTAAGCAGCAACGCCCTATGTCTACAAACACCAAATTGTAGATCCCCAATAGGAACTACAGAAGAATCACGTCTTCCTTTAATAAATCGAAGAGATTTTTCACAGATATCATGGAAAACAATATCATCTACAGAGTCCGCACATTGCCTGGAGGTTTTATTACTGGCGTCACCCATTCCAGTTGCGCAGGTACAAATAAAAGGTTTCTTGTAGTTTGAACCAGAAACAGCTTTTCGTGTCCTCTGAACAACAGCACGTTTGTCACTTCCACCAAAATGATCGGATACAAAAAGAGCAAGCAATGACGCAATTTGCATACTATCAATTACAACTCCTCTATGTTCGTCGATGGAACGGTTCATCTGCTTAAATTGATACACCAATTGTCGAGCACGAAACAATATGCAATCTAACTCCTCATCCCTTTCCCTGGATCAGCAATTTAACATTATTACAACATTTAGAGCTACTAACCTAATATGAATCTGCTTTAAATCAGATTATATGAGAACATCCAATAAGTGACAAGCTAATATTATTCGAAACAAATCACGATTATAGAGGACAGAAAAATAAAAATTAAGTTTAATAACTACCTATCAAGAAGAATCACTTCCCGAGAGTTCACATGGAGATTTTTTTCATAGCTATCAAGCGGCATAAATGGTCGATCTCGCCCTGCATCATAAAATCCATCAGGTAGGTAGTCCCCAACCCCGCAAAATGATCTTTCACTGTATTGGCAAGATACGAAAGAAGGATCATTGGTTGGTCTACGTGATTTAGTGGGTTTGGGATTGTCAATATCCTTCTCATAATGCCTTTTTGACTTCTGTACACAATTAGATGTTTCAGAAGAGGAATCTTCACCCACCACCTTAGCAGCATCTGAAACAGGGTTCAAAATTGTATCATATCCCAAACAATCAGGTTCCGCTTCCTTATGCATCCCATCAGAGTCAATTGCTGAACATAAACATCCATCTGCAGACTCTTTCCTAACACTTAAATCCTCATCCCTTAAACATCCATCTGCAGGCTCTTTCGTAACACTTAGATCCTCATCCCTTAAACAACCATCTGCAGACTCTTTTGTAACAATTAGATCCTCATCCCCAGGAATGATAAGTGAACCTCCATGCATTTCACCATTTATTATTAGATCTTTGCAATCAAGCTCTGCATCTGCGACAACAGATAAATCTTTTGACAACGCATCATCGCTCTGAACAGAGACTCTGCACATCATGCATTTCTCTGACGAGCTTTGAATTGTAGCATCAAATTTCCACTTCTTGCAGTTGTCCAATCTCTCTTGTCGAGCTTTTGTTTGCAAATTATACCTACGCTTCCATCCTTTAGACCTTCGAGCAGCTAAACATCGATTATTAGGAGATAATCCAACTGATTGACTTGATGGCACAGTAGAAGAGCCTGCAACAAGTCAAACTACTAACATTAACCCAATACAAGATTAAATGAAAACCAACATACAAGCACTTTTTTTTTTTTGTGTTTGACGGGGTGGGGCAGCACACAAAACAACCACACAATGAGAGAGATAGAGATGCCTCTTCATTACAAGGACTATTATGAATCTCCTGGATGACACCTTCATATACATCCATCTCAGCAGATTCATCAGTGGATAGGTCTTTGACATTCCCTTCCAACTTGCAGCATATCCAAGAAGGTATTTGACAACCATTGAGTCGATTGTGCTTCAATAAGTATTGAGAAAAAAATTAACCAATTTTGTAAAACATTAGGAATTAAGGCTAAAAAAGAAAGGCAGTTTAACATCTGGAAATGTGGAATTGACAAGGATTTATCCACGGAAGATTGAGATAACATGAAGAAAAATATATGTATCCACTGTTCGTATATGGGTACGTACCTGAAGATTTAGACTTTTAAGGGTACACATTGATTCAAGTTCAAGGGACCCCAAAGATGTCAACCGGTTACTTGATAGGTCAAGGTTTTCCAATCTATGCAGATATGAAAGTCCCGATGGAAGCTGGGTTAATTTATTATGAGCGACTTTAAGTGATACCAATAGGTTCAAGGAAGCAATTTCATCCGGTAAGTTCCTCATCTTGTTAAACGAGATATCCAAGTACTCTAAATTCTCAAGGTAGCCAATTTCTGGAGGAAGGTATCTGCAGGAAAATGACATGCGCATGAAACATAAAACATCACCAGCATTAGCACAACTGACAGCACAGCTTAAAGAACTGTTGATGCATAATGATGAATTTACAATTATAATAATCACCCATCGTCAAAATACATAAATATAATCTATATAGACGAGGTTGCACATATCGACCAACAACATAAGAAACAAAACTATCATATGAGATTTTAAAGCTTCCACCTGTTGCAAACTATTTACCAACAAAAGCTTAATTGACAGCATGACTTCATTAAATATTAGTTCATCCACAGGAATAATCACTGATATTACACTTACAAAGGGAAACTACATAAATAGTAAGTCTATCTATTGAAAGTTTTAAAGATTGTATCAGCTGCAAACTATGTATGTCCAAAAAAGAGTGGTTCAAGCCTCAAGGAAGTAAAAGAAAGAGGAGAAAGGGGGAAGAGGGAAGAGGGAAGAGGGAAATGAAGAATACATTGTGATCACCAAGATGCTAAAGTTTTTGCTACAGAAAGAGGAATGAAAATAATTGTCGATACACAGAGAACATGGAATTTTGTGGAACATGGCAGACATAGAAATTAAATCTCCTCTGTAAATACCCAAATTATCAGTCTAAAACCTTATAAATTATGCAAACCATGATTGATCCCTCGAGTGTTGTAAAATATGCGAAATAGATACTGATAATCCTCATTAGGATGTTATAAAATCGAATAAACACTTGGATATTCCCTACCCCAGTCCAAGCCTCCTATTCCCAACAACTACATATGAAATTTGCATTAGGCATCACACCGCTTAGTCACATAGATCTCCATGTTCGTGTTTGATTAATTAGACATGGCAGTAATTAAAAAACAAGAACATAAATTGTACCCCACTAGAACTGAGGTACCTAGCAACTCAGATATGCATGCTAATAAAAGCCACCTACAGGGTTTACACAAAGCTAAAATTAAAATGCAGTAAAGGTGATCTCAAGTAACAGATTTTTTCACGTATTTTATCACCATCAACTTGCCTCAAAGTTCATTGCACCTACTGAAGGCAAAATCGCTCACTTTGTCTTGCACGTGTACTATATAATTGAGTGGCAATAAGCCATTGTTTAATTCTTTTTCAAAGAACTAGCAGGTATTAATCACAAAGTTCTATCATATAAGGATTTAAATCAAAATGAATTTTACAGGCATACAGCACCCCACTTAGTCACTTATATGGAATTCAGTTGGTATATAAATATAAAACACATCAAAAATTTGAAATTGGCAGAAAAAAACATAAAGTTCACATACAAAACATCCTTTCAACAATAATGAGGATCTTTATTACCTTATCGAAAAATGACAAACAGAGAGCCTGGTCAAGCACTTAAGCCCCGCAATCTCGCTCAAAATTGGATAAGCTGACGGCCTAGGTGGCACTCTACAAAGCTCCAATTCTTTCAAGTTCTTCAATTTACTCAACTCCAACCCACTCAATCCCGGAATAGAAACTTTCACTTGCAAGCGTTCCAGCTCAATCAAGTTCTTAAACTCCCGGGGAAACAAACTCATCTCATTCGCGAAAAACTTCAGAGTCTTCAACCCCTGAAGACTTCCCACAGCTCTAGGTATTAAATTCAACTCATTCTTATACATAAACACCTCCTCCACCTCATATTCGCCGACATTAATAAAGGGAAAATCCAATATTTTCCCAGAAACATCTATAGCTGAGCCCACAATCAAATCACTCCTGCCACAATCTTCTTCCAGGGTCTCCGTTTCCTTGACTATTCGGGAATTCTCATTCCCCTCCAAAGCGGGAGTTTCAATCGTCTCCAATTCATTAACCTGCATTATTCCTCTACACAAATACTTCAATATAAATGCATCAATTCAGACAAAAACTGCTCAAAATTGGTGGCTCTTCCCGGAAGAAAGGAAACAAAACTAGACACTAAGCTACGAAAGGATGAAAAGGGACAGATTGAAATATCAGTTAAAACTGATACGCCCATACATGTAAGTTGAGGTGCTTGTATAGATGTAAGGGTACAAAATTTCCGTAGTTTGTGGAAGAGCTGGAAGAGGAGTGCAGAACAGAAGGAAACCCTAGAATCTAGTCTAGATGAAGGATGGCCATGTAAAGGAAGGATATTTAAAGGGGTGATTAATTTGAAATTTGGGGTAATCAGGGGGGTGAATGGATAATTTTTCAAATCCCATGTTCTTGAATTTAGATCCTCCAAAAGAATAACCGTCACATCTTGCCCAAAGGGTCACATTGATTATATTCCAAAAAATAATAAAAAGATAAGAAAAAGATCATAACTAATATTCATATTAACAGACGAAGAAATATAAAAAAGATTTGGATAATAACGATAAAATATGATATGAATTATATAAACATAGATGAGTAAATCAGTCGACTTCAATAAAAGACAAGTATGTTGTTGTAGATTAAAATGAGTTAATATAAGGGGAAAATATAAATTTGTTTGGAGAATATTTGAGCAATTGGATTAGGGAGAATATTTGAGTAATTGGATCTAATCCAAGGACGGAACGGATTATGATATATATTGTCACGTCCCAAGACAAGGATTAGTCGACACCGAACGTTGTTTAGTAATCACACAATCGAAAAACAATCAGCCTCGTAGCACAATATAAATCAAAGTCAGTTTATATCATAAATTCCAAAGAAATAACATTGTTTTTACAACTCAATAATTGAAAATGACATAATTCATACGGGAGCGTTACAATTAAAATTGAATTTCAACTCAAACTAAAATATCGAAATTTCACCAACCCCAAAACTGATCCGACTCTTCTTCCTCGAGATGTTCCTCGGGTTTACCTAGGAAAGGATTGTAAGAGGTGAGTGCTATGGTCATCATTCAGCAAGTGGGGGCTGTTCGAGCACAACATAACAACATGCATAGAATTTCGAATCACAACTCGTGCACAACAAGACTCATATCACATGCATAACATTGATCAGGCATTGAGATTCCTCTACTTTCTATCGTTTAGTGATATCAATCCCTAATTTTTACTCCTCTAAGAAGACAAGGCCATATAACGGTGTAAGGGACATAAACATGTAATATTGGGATTCTCACCCATATACAGTCGTATCGTCACAATGTCCAAAACCATACGACAACCAACACAAGAACATAGTAGAAGAAAAATTTGCATTTGACCGATTAAAAAAACGAAAAATTCATAACCGAAATTTAATCTTTAAAACAAGTCCACTTACAGTATTTCTTGAAGGAAACGAGAAGGTTCGAATTGCACTAAACTCGGATGACTTTTTACTTCTTGCTCGAGCGGCACTTCGGCTCACGTTTTAGCCTATTCTTGAGCCATTTTTAAGCAAAGTTTCGACTAGGGTATGTTGTTGAAATTTTCGAATTTTGCAGCTATAGATTTCGAAAATTTGGGTGTAGGGAAGGCTATGAATAATGGACTATTTATAGGTGAGGGGAAGAAGCTAAATTAGGTACTCAAATCATGCCCAATTTGTATCAAATCTCACAATTTTTGACTTCAACCATTCCCTTCCATGGATGATGATTTGCTACTTAATTTAAGCTCGTTATTCCCTTATCTAACACCTTGATTGGCTCGAAAATTGGTGCAAGAGAGGGGAGAATTTGCTTCTATTTTTTTAACTCAAGTTGCATATAATTAAATATTTAAGCACCACCATAATTAGGCAAAATTTTAGTAGAACTCGAATTTTAGCAATATCAATGCCTTAATTCCTTTTATGATATCTTCTAATCTTGCAATATTTCCTAGCCAATTTCGAAAATATGTTTGCATAAGTGTATATACATTAAGGATCTCCAATATATAAAAATCTCCAATATATCTCATTCTAATACAAGAATCCAAAATCCCAAACTCTTAATATTTCCTTGGAGTAATGCCAACATTTATTTACAAAGATTCGAAAATCTTTCGGGTTTTACATATATTTTCGTTTTTTTTCCCGGATGAATTGAGCAACAGAGCTTGAAGAGCAGAGCCAGCTGCAGCTCGTCCAAAGGAAAAGAAATCGATGAAGAAGAAGATCTGTTTGAAGCAATCAACAATAAATTTATAGGTTGTTTTGTTTATGAAAATAATAATGTGATGAAAATTTTATTGAAAATTTATTAATTTAAAAAGCAGAGATCGAACTTTAAGCTATAAAACATTACCAAATAAAAACAAAAAAATTAAAAAAATACCAATTTGGTTTTTAAAGTAAAAAAAAAAAGAGTAGGTCTCTTGTGAAACGGTCTACGAATCTTTATCTGTGAGACGAGTCAACCCTACCGATATTCACAATAAAAAATCATACTCTTAGCATAAAAAATAATATTTTTTCATGGATGACCCAAATAAGAGATTCGTCTAACAAAATATGACTCGTAATACCGTCTCACACAAGTTTTTGCCATGATTTTTAACTTACATTTTGTTAATGATATATTCATATTATACATGTATAATTTTAGTTTACATAATTTATTATTTTTTATTTTAATACTAATATTTTATTTTATTGAAAATTAAATTTCACCAACGTATTTAATGATTTACTTTGAACTGATTTACTATATATATATATATATATATATATATATAGTGCCAGAGGTTGACCTGTGAGACAGGCATGTACAAAAATATTAAAGGTGCAAAATCAAGAATCTTGGAACAGCAGGATACATGTTACATAGGTCCCTCCAAGAAATATAAATTCCATGTATAATTTTCGAGGCTATAGTTAATAAATCATTATATACTAAGTTGGCCCCGCATCAAATTCTTTTGCATTCACTAGGGTCACATGAAAAGTTCATACGCGGTAATTTACGATCAAATAAAGACCTGCAAACACAGGGTTGGAGATGCTCCAACGAGTGTGATCGCCCATGAGCAAATCTACCCTCCATTCTGGTCACGGCTACAACACTAAGCAAAGATCACCCGTGTAGCACAGACTTGTTCATACATAAAACACAACTTTTAGTTTACGCGACACGTTTTTATGTCATGTCCATAGATTCTGCTTGTGATGGACGTGGCGGTAAAACTTGAGTGATGGTCTCTACAAGCTCATCGATTCTATCTTCCACACGCATGTCACATTCTTCTATAATCTGCACAACGATAACATATATTGTTTTTCAAGATGTCCAAGCACACAAAAAGGAGGGATAAAGTTAGAATCCTAATTATGTACATCCATGCTTGCTTTCATTCTATAAGGCGCACATACACAAACATGTATTGGAGGTTATTCTCACCAACATGAAAATGGATTTTCAAGATGTATAAATACAAGTTTGCTTCTTATAGTTTGTGAAGATGCAGATAGGTAAATCAATAATCATAACCCTCAGCACAGAATCGGCCGAATAGTTAGCTAGAGAACACAATTAGAAAATCGGCTTTCAGGTTCAGAGAACAAGAAAAGAAAATCGGCTTTCAGGTAAAGATTACATCACATCCATCCTACACCGATTCAAATATTTTTAATGGTGAGCTAAAGATTGTTATTTTGATCAGTTTTTCAAACAAAGACGATGTTCTAGGCTTCTAGCAACTCCACGTTATGGCCCTAAATGAGTACTATTTTTAAGTGCCTGAGGAGCACCCAACCTTGTCTTGAACTTTAAGGTCCAAATAGCAATTATTCATTTCACCGAATATAAATACGACGTTTACCGTGTAAACTTCAACTGCAGATGACGGTCTTATATTTGCAATGTTAAGAATCTCAGCCTTGGCAAGGTCATATTTCTTACACTCATCCACAAGCTTATTGATAGCGTCCCTTGTTTGATTACAAGCTGCAGTTTGCTCTAAATAATCAAAGACCTACTCACAGAAAAAAAATTTGTTAGGCATGAAGAAACCCCTTCACATAACACAGTGATAAAGAACACCAATCTGCAATATAAACTTTTAACCTTAAACTCAGATAGCAACACTGAAGCAATAATTCTGGAGGGATCTTTTCCAGCCCCTCTTGATCTTAAAAGATCAAGAACTTCAAAATTAGTAAGCGCGCCAGCACTGGATTTAATTCTGCAATAAACCATATAAATTTTAACCATTCACCAAATAAGAAAAATACATAAAAGACACTTTCACAACACAAGAACACGTTTAAATTTCCATTTAAATATGAAAAAAGATCAGTAAATCTGCATACATCTTCATTGCCAGACTTCTCAATTCTTTAACTCTATAACTTTCCTTCTTCAAGTACTTTGAATCGCCACTCCCGACAGAAATTCCAAGAATTATTTCTACCTGTAATTCCCAATAATATTTTATCGCAATTGATAAATAACATAAACCTGACATGAAATTCTAACACGTATAACTACCAAAAAAGATCCAAATTTCATAAATATTTTTTAAAAAGAAAATAAGCTTGATCCAAAATAGGTTACATCGTCCCAATCAAAGTTCATGGTCACCCAGATGCGAAAATTACGCTTTTGAACAGTGTGAGTGGATAAAAAGCAGCAAAAGGGGCAAAAAAATTAATGAAATTCCAACTTAAAACAAAATATCAAGCAAACACGTAACAATAAATTCAAAAATAAACCATCAAAAGAAATTATTCAGACAACAAAACCATAAAAGGACATAAACAAAATTTGAAAACATAGATTTTGCTTGGGTTGAACATAAAGGAGCACATCCTCTTCTCCAGAGACGAAATCGAGGCTTATTACACTTGTTTGACCACTATTTTTACTATAGGAATGGTGAAGATTTAACCTTAATCTTGTTATATGGTATTTGGTAATTTTATGACTAAAATTACCAGAACAATGAGATAGTAAAATGAAAATTCAGAATTCTAAATTTCTAATTTCATACACAAACTTGAAACCAAACAAGTATAAATTACAACTAAAACACTATCAATAAAAATTGAATAAAGCCATTACATTACAGTTCAACCTCCAAAACAATAGAGATCAATTTTAGCATGAAATCGAGCCATCAAAGAATTGTCTAAAAATTTACACCTATGTATCCTATCTAGACATTAATAATACCCAATTTCAAATATTATCTTCCTCATTCTCTTACTTAGAGCTTTATAATAATTTTAATCACATCCAATATAATGTTTTTGCAACAAAAAACATCCACCTCGTTACAATTAAACATTGCAAAGAATAAACTAGGGTTCGGCGTCGGGTCGGGTAGTCAAAATGACTGCCATCTGAACTACTTGGGTTGCATCCTAAAAATCTACAAATGAAATACAACTTAGCCGGAAAAAAAGCTACATAATCAGAATTGCACATATGGGAACACTAGATTCAACGGTTGAAACAATGTTTCCACACAACCAAAGACACCTCAACTTAGTCGCATTTGAATTTCAACTCTAAAAGCACGATACTGCAATTTCTTTGTTGGTTTTTTCCTGCCAAATTGTATAAAAAAATTAACGAAATAATGGATTTATGTTATCAAATGGAATTGCTTGAATACCATAAAGAAAATCTAAATTTAAGCCAAAAAAACGAAAGAAAAAAGGAGAACACTGCAGAGGAAGCAAGAGCATTAAAGACCGTTTCTACACACCGTATACTCTCAAAAAACATTTCTTGTACCCTCTTTCTACCAGTTCCAAAACAGAACTGATCCATCTAGAGTTCTAAACAGGGAAGAACAGTTGATCATATTGAACAGTGTATATTTAACAAATGATCAATCAAAGGTAACATAACCCAAATGTATTTGACTAAATTCTCTTCTCATACCCACTTCTCAATTGTGGCAAATCCTCAACTTGATTGAGTTCTAAAATCTACGCACATAAATTCTAACACCTATAAGACAAGTTTCAAAACCTAAAAATTTAAACGTACCCTATACTTAGCATTCAGAGAAACAAAAACATATATACAAACCAACAACGTTTACGCAAGTGGAAAGCAGAATAAAATTCTTGAGAATTACCCTAGCCTCGTAAATCCGGAAAAGCGGCACTTCAGAGTTTGCAATTTGGGGATAGAGAATTGAACGAGAAGCCGAGAGAAGGGACATATTTTTTTTTCAGCGAGGTGAATGCAAATAAACAAATAAATTTTAATACATTCTCAATTAATATATGCTACTCCATAATGGCAAGTAATTTTAACCGGGTATGCATTTTTGTATACAATAATTGTTCTCATTAGACCAATCAAAATGTGTTGTTTGAGTTGTTGTACAATTTAAACTATTTGAATTGCAATGTAATACTAGCTATAATTTTTGGTAAAACAACAAACATTAGATCTTATAATTGATATTAGAACCAATAACAAAAAAGAAAATGATGTACGTGCATGTATCTCAGATGCACTAGATGGATATGGGCCAGATCCCAAAAGCGTCAAATAATTTGAATTAATATTTTCGTTTCAAAATTTTCTATCGTTTTGACAAAAATTTAACACGTCAACCATTTAAAAGAATTCACCACTATTAATTTGTTTTCTGCCACCAACCAATCATTTTCCTACATGAATAAGGTCTCTTGACGCACGTCACAAAAATATACGCAGGTTTGGAGGGATATGATGTTAGGTAATTACATCGAAACAATGATGATCATGATATAATATAGTATTGAAAATGTGGAATAAATTAATTAACAAGAACACAAAGATTTACGTGGTTCACCCAAGATAGGCTACGCCCACGAAGCTACTACAAATCTGTATTATAGAGAGAAAATTACAAGTATATACAAAACACTTAATATCTCACCATCTCGACCATCCGAATATAATCGAGAAAATATTTTCTCCAACTCACACAATAGAACCTCACAACACTTTGCTTTCTCTTATTTAACAAGCTTTGAAATTACTTCTCATTTGGGATGATTTAAAAATGGCCGAATAACTCATCTATTTATACATGCAAATTATCGTATGAAAACGCGTTTCCTTCGTCAAAAGAAAACAATTCTTCGATAACCACCAACCACTAATTACGGTGATGTTGACATCACACATAACATTTTTCTCACTTGAAGACTTGATTCTAATCATGATTTCACATGATCATTGTAGCAACTCATATCTCTCCAACAAAAATATACGCACCTTTGGAGGGATATGTAAACTCCATAAAAGCTTCCACCATTTGAACAAGGGCTCCAAAGATTGAAAAGGCAAATGTATCAAAGCATTTATTTCCTTGACAGAATATCTACCATTTGAGCTTCCCATCCAAAATTCTACTATCCAATGGGATATCAAGAATAACTTCAGCTTCAATAGGAGAAAAATTCTGTCGCACTACTCCTTCATCCCAGCCACCCGAGTTGTTGATGAAACTAACCACTTTCTCATACTTGGCACGCTCTTGCTCAAAATCCTGACATAAAGAGACCGAAATCTTAAAACAAGACATCGCATAAAAAAGTATAACATGTAAGATTTAATGCGTACCTCCCGACTTCCTACAGGGTTTTAAATGTGTGATTGATTTTCGTATAGGACATATACTTACTGAAATATTGCGAGTATATGTTCTGGAGGCCGGTGTTTGGTGTCATCTCTCTTAAGTTTATACCTACTTGTGAATATATTTTGATTTATCTTCCTATGTGGGTAAAGAGATTCGTATAGATGAGTTTGATAATATTGATAAATCTTTTTTTAAAAAAAAATACTCAAAATTTGAGTTTTTCCAGAAGGAAACATGGGCCAATTATATATAATACGTAATTAATATCCTTAACATTGAATTTCAATTCAAAAATTGAACTCTTCACATGTTCTTCTTTTACAAGACAAGCAACCCCAGAAGTCCCAAACCTTCGGCGATCTTATAATCTAAACCCATACTTTTTTTTTGAACACCTCGGTCGATTATTAATTTCCTTGTATCATATTTCTATTTCAAATGACGTCATCCTCACCTTCCTCCGGATTATCACCGGCAGTCTGTTCAGGGTTCCAAACTCAACGATGGCAACTAAACACGAGGGTTGCGCTCGTTGGGGGACTTAACCCAACACCTTACGGCACGAGCTGATGACAGCCATACACCATATGTGTCCGCGTTCCCGAAGGCACCCCTCTCTTTCAAGAAGATTCGCGTCATGTCAAGCTCTGGTAAGGTTCTCCGCTTTGCATCGAATTAAACCGCATGCTCCACCGCCGGCGACTCATAGGCAGTGGTTTGGTTAAGGGAATCCACCGGAGCCGTAGCGAAAGTGAGTCTTCATAGGGAAATTGTCACTACTTAAGGACCCGAACCTTGGTGATCTATCCACGACCAGGATGAAGCTTGGGTGAAACTAAGTGGAGGTCTGAACCGACTGATATTGAAGAATTAGCATATGAGTTGTAATTAGGAGTGAAATGCCACTCGAACCCAGAGCTAGTTGGTTCTCTCCGAAATGCGTTGAGGCGCAGCAGTTGACTTGACATCTATGGATAAAGCACTGTTTCGATGTGGGCCGCGAGAGCGGTATCAAATCGAGATAAACTCTGAATACTAGATTTGACCTCAAAATAACAGGAGTCAACGTTGACAGGTGGACGATGGGGGATAAATTTCATCGTCGAGAGGAAAACAACCCGGATCACCAGCTAAGGCCCTAAATGATTTGAAAGAATGTATTTTTTCTATTCGAAAATAAGAACCTTGTGAAATAGTATCTGTACAACAAATAGGAGTCCTACACCCTGCGTATAACAATCGATTCGGACTAATTTATGGGCCCATTGGTAAATGAGATTGCAAAATAGAAGAAAGAAATACAAGAGGTGAGTAGGATTGAACAAAAACCTATTAAAACTAAACTAAACTAAACTGCAAGACCAAAGAAAATTGTCCGTTTGGATTGATTTTTACTCGATTATGGTTTTGATCGATTTTAAAATCAACCAAACTGAAATAAATTGTTTTGGTTCGAAGTTCAGATAAAAATACGAATCAAATCGATTTTTATAATATTAAAATTATATAAGACACTTCACTGATACATTTTATTATTATTATTTAGTAAAACAGATGAATTTGGCTTGGTAACCAACTTGCATTTGCTCACCCCACTGGTTATTCCTAGTGAAAGCTCCTTCAATATTCAAGTTAGGGGGTTGGGAAATTATGGACGAAAAGACACTAATATATGTGAGCGGTGATAGTTTTCATCCATTTTTTAGCTGTAATAAACATATTCTTCTTTTGTTTTTTTTAATGAACTAATCATTAATCACTGCAATAACAAAACAAAACAAAAAAGGAATGTTCGACCCATCAATTTTTATTAATTTAAACATGTAACATCAAATAAATAAATTAATATTTCTATATAGAAATATTGCACCTTTGACTTGGAACTGACTCGCACGCTTACTATCGTCAATTTTAGCCATAACTTGCAATCAATTTCTTTCCCATTCTCTCATTCCAAAGCTTTATTTTTCTTTTTCTTTTTTTCCCAATCCCAACTTTTCCATACTAAATTCCAATTCATACGTACAACACCACCAACACCAATGGACTTATTGCACCACCCACGCCGCCGCTGCCGGAGGGAATTCCCTCTCTCCCTCTCCACCGTATCATTTCTCCTTCTACTCTCCTCTGTTTCAAGTTCTTGGCTCCAACCCATCTCCCCAGTTGATCAGTAATCTCATTCAAACTTAAATACCTGTAAATTTTAAGCATATATCCAAGTAATTCTTCACTAGCTACTCGACTAATTCCCGCCACTCTCTTTTTGCAATGTAGGTGTTGGATCAAGAAAATTCAGAGAGGAGGAAATCATACCACAGCAGAGACTCAGCGGCCCGGGATCATCTCCGGCGTCTTGCAGATCCAAGTGTGGGAAGTGCATGCCATGTATACCGGTTGATGTTCCGATTCAACCAGGCTTTAGTATCCCATTGGAGTACTATCCAGAAGCTTGGAGATGCAAGTGTGGCAACAAACTTTTCATGCCTTAGAAAAAAAGGAAGAAAAAAAAAGCAACCATACGAGCATGTAATTATTATTCGAAAAACAAAATGTGAGTTTTTTTTTTAAATCTTTCTCATAAACTCGATTAAATTTTTGGGTATGTCTCGACAAGATTCATTCTAATCAATTGTATTTGTACTGTTTGGCAATGGCTTTCTTGTCATATAGCATAGTTTGTATTGCACAAACACAGTGTTGTACAGTATTATTGGATATATTAGAAACTTTTCAAGACTTCTAGGGAAGATTTTTTCCTAATTACTTTGGTTTTTTTTTTTATAAATTAGTTATTGAATTTTCATAATATGATGAATCTTGGTTTCACTGTAAATTTTTAGTGTTGGGAGACAGATTAGAACTTTGGGAATGTAATTTTTGCATCATCTCTATCTGTTTTTACTCATTTGATTGATTGATATATTAATTTCATTTTAGTTTCAAAGTTTACTATTTATTTTCCTCTTTTGGAGGAGGAATTTTTGGGATATGCTTAAATGCATGTGATGTGGGACTGAATGAAAGTAATTGTCGCATGTAAGGTTTAAGATAAAAACTTGTGTGAGATGGTCTCGCGGATCGTATTTTGTGAGACAGATATTTTATTTGGGTTATTCATGAAAAAATATTATTTTTTATACTAAGAGTATTACTTTTTATTGTGAATATTGGTAAGATTAATCCGTTTCACAGATAAAATTCGTGAGATCGTTATTTTTTTCGAATTTAATAATTAAATTAAACAATTGTGGTACGTCTAGTGATGCTAATTGCTTAAACTAGGTAGATAAAAGACCATTTATAAACTTGAGGTTGGTCAATTGTCATCATAAACAAAATATTTTTTGAAATTGTGGTGAAAAAGTAAAAATTTACAGTAAAAAGTAAAAATCTCAAATTCTCAAAATTATCACACTACACACTTTATAATATTTTTCTCTCAGCTCAATTATAATTTTCTTCACAAATGAGAGACCTATTAATAGAAAATCTTTACAAATAATCCAAAAATAAATTACATCATTACCTTCATCATCACACACAAATTTCAATATTCAACACCTAATTTTCAACATTCAAATATTCAACATTCAATATTCAAATATTCAATATTAAAATATTAATTTTCAACACTCCCCTTGTGATGATGATCATAATGATTGTCTTCATTACGTGTTTTTATACTGCCTCGTTAAAAACCTTACTATGAAAAACCCATTGGGATAAAAACCATAGTAAGGGAAAAAGAGTGCAGTCACGTAAACTCCCCCTCATGTTGACACTAACAATTCTTTACAGATCTCGTAGATTGCGCATCCCAATATTATATATGTGCTTTCTGAATATTGTCGTAGGAAGTGCCTTTGTGAAGAGATCTGATGAGTTTTTACTTGATTGAATATGACGAACATCAATATATTTATTCTTTTCAAGCTCCTTGGTGAATGCGAAGAACTTAGGAAGAATATGTTTAGTTATGTCGTTTTTTATGTATCCTTATTTCATTTGAGCAACACATGCAGCATTATCTTCATATAGTATCACAGGCTTCTCGTCAAATGATAATCCGCATGAGATTTGGATATGTTGGGTCATTTATTTTAACCACACACATTCACGACTTGCTTCATGTAGTGCAATAATCTCGCCATGATTTGATGAAGTTGTTACGAGTGTTTGTTTCTGTGAATGCCAAGAAATTGTTGTGCCTCCACGAGTAAATACATATCCAGTTTGAGAACGTGCCTTGTGTGGATCAGACAAGTATCCAGCATCGGCATAACCAATTATAATTGGATTAGCATCTTTTGAATACCAAAGTCTCAAGTCTGTCGTTCCTCGTAGATAACGGAATATATGTTTAATTCCGTTCCAGTGTCTCTTTGTTGGATATGTGCTAAATCTTGCCAATAAATTTACGGCGAAAGATATATCAGGCCTTGTACAATTTGTAAGATACATAAGGGCACCGATAGCACTTAAATATGGTACTTCTGGACCAAGAATATCTTCATCATCTTCACATGGACGGAATGGATTCTTTTCTATGTTTAATGATCTAACAACCATTGGATTACTTAAAGGATTTCATTATCCATATTAAAACGTTTAAGAATCTTTTCTGTATAATTTTTCTGGTGAACAAATATTCCTCATTCTTTTTGTTCAATTTGTAATCCCAGACAATACTTGGTTTTTTCAAGATCCTTCATTTCAAATTCTTCCTTCAAGTATGACACAACTTCATGAATTTCATTATTCGTTCCAATGATATTTAAATCATCAACATATACAACAATAATTACGCATCCGGATGTTGTTTTCTTAATGAAAACACAAGGGCATATTGAATTATTTACATATCCCTTTTTCATCAAGTGATCACTTAGCCGATTATACCACATTCAGCCCGATTGCTTTAACCCATATAATGATCTTTGTAATTTCACAAAATAACATTCTCTGAGTTTTGAACTTTGTCCTTCAGGCATCTTAAATCTTTCAGGGATTTTCATATATATATTACTATCAAGTGATCCATATAAGTAAGCTCTAACAACATCCATAAGACGCATTTCTAAATTTTCAGATACTGCCAAGCTAATCAAATACCGAAACGTAATTGCATCCATCACGGGAGAATACGTTTCTTCATAATCAAT